>NC_040901.2:12427759-12501634 GCF_900634795.4 Betta splendens | reverse complement strand
CCAATTATCACCTCGCAGCTAAATGAGCATCTTCATGAGGATGAAGGAACCGTGATGGACCTTCACCCACACGGCTGCATCCAGCACCAGACCACCAGCTCCATCACGTACCTTCTTCAGCTTCTCCACCATTTCCTCGATCTCAGGTCTCCGCCGTGGTGAACCTTCTTCTCCATCTGCGTCAACCACTCACACAACTCCTTGTTTTTGCCGTTGAAGATGGTCCAGGCGTTGAGGCGGTCTGCGATCTCCTGCCTGCGCAAGGACACCTGGTGGTGGAACCAGAGCAGTGAGAATGAACGCTTTAACAGGGAGAAGACCACAACATCTGCCTGGAATCCAGCCTCAGGAACTGGCTTTAAAGCTGCGTTTTATTTGAAAACTGTGGGTCACAGCTGACGAGTTGCTCGTGGGTTTGAGCTCAACCTGAAAGGTTTGCTGGTCATTTCCAAATCCCCAGCGTTTACAGAATCGGTCATTAATTGAACTGCAAGAAGCCCCCAAGAGAATTGGCCGTTTGCTTTAAAACCAGTCTCCATTTTCCTGATGACAGCTTAATACCAGGAGAATGTCCCATCACAGCGGAGGAGGGGCTGGTTCTCTTTGAGGCTACAGGGCTCAACTTTAGCTTCCAGCCATATTTCATCGCCCGCTAGAAGCGATCAGACTTAAATGAGCTGTGCTCCGCTCTAATGCACTGAAGCATCTGGGAGATTTAAGGGGGCACTTTGAGCTGCTGTCTCCGTGCAGGGAACAATGGAGGCCGTCCCTGAATGGCCGCGGCCCAGTCAGGCCATCTGCTCACCGGACCCATTCCTGCGGCGCCCCCACTTCCAACCTGTTTGCTGTGCAGCCGTCAGGAATGAATAGGGATGAATAGACATGTGCTCGGCCCAAACAGCTGACCATTATCTGAGCATTTTCAAATCATCCAAGTGATTTTTCTCACATACACTCAGTAACTTGTTGGTGTTAAGAAAAGCAAAGTCAGACATTTAAAAGAAAAGCCACCAGTGGATCCTCACTCTCACACTCATCCTGACTACGTCTGGGACTCACGTCACAACTGCTCAGGTCTCGACAACAAGCATGTGTTTGTGTCTGAGCCAACAGACTTAACTGGAGGAATGCGAGCGCGAGTGTAAAGTGGAGCGGCTTTAATGCAGCAGCAGTAATGTGCTTGTCCTGCTCCCGTTGCATGTGACTGACTGTTTACTGACTGTTTACTGAGGAGGCGCTTTAGCATCAAACCGACTCGTCTGAGTGATAACAGGAGCTTTTCCCTCCATAACCCTTCGCACGCTGGCTGCTCACTAGACATCAGCTCCAGTGGTGCTTTGTGCTGCGGGAAGCCACTGGCAGCAACCTTCCCTCCTTCCCTCGCTCCCTCGCTCCCTCCTTCCCTCGCCCTTCTCCCCCCCTCGCTCCCTCCTCCCTCCCTTGCTCCCTTCTTCGCTCCCTCTCCTCTCCCTCCCTCTGCACCTGCACCTCTTCCGGCCCGTTTGCTGAGCTCCGTCCGTTCCCGGTCCTCACCTTCATGCACAGCTCTTCCCACTGACTGTGCAGTTGCTCCAGCTGCTGCTCCAGCAGAGCCGAGTCGCCGGCCGCCACACACTGGGACAGGTCCGCCTTCATGGTGTCCAGGTCCCTCAGCCCGGTGTTGAGACGCTGCAGGAAGAGCTCGGTCTCCTGCATAATGCACACATGAAGTCACGCTACAACATGGACGAGCTGCAGCACACGGCTCTGACTCCCTCCCGTTTGAGCGTTCAGATTAAAGGGCTGTGGACGGGACAGGGGGAGGGAAGCAGGGCAGAAGGGGGAGGGGAGTGAAAGCATGGGCTATTAAATAATGGGGGGGGGGGTCAGAGGGGCTCTGGAGGAATGGGGGCAACGACAACAGAGTTGTGGACTTGACAAAGGTTGGCCAGTTTTCAGCCTGACTGCTCGGTCCTGCAGAACGTCATGGTTTAATTCAAAGTGGACTACAATAAAGGGCTTCGTCTTCAAACACATTAACTATGGTTTTATTCTGTTCTTGCGAACGCCACGCGGGGATGAGGTCACCTGAATAAAAGCGTCTTCCCCCGACGCCGGGTGCTGCAGCCTGGTCTTCAGCTCATCCAGCTCTGACACGACGCTGCTGATTCCCTCCTGACACTGGGACCACTTCTGAACCAACAGCAGGACAGAGAACGTGTGATCAGTTATGAGCATCAGCACATAGAAAACGGGTTCGTTTCTGCTGCACATGTTCTGTTTCCTGTTTGTGGCGTCATCAGACCTTCTGCCTGTGTGATCATTACTCGCTGGGTGGGTGCTGTTTGGTTTAGAGGTTTACACAACTTTCACTGGCCTCTGGTTATCATCTCACTCCATCCTTGCATCAGCAAAACACTGAACCCGAGGTGTTTTACAGACGTACGTGCTGAGTATTTGTGTGACCCAGGTCCATTTTACAGTAAATGGGGCTCGAGTCTGTGCAGCGATGGAATGAAAGGCACACGTTTCGTCTGGATGTGAATCATCAACAGATTGAGCTGCTCTTTGATCCCTGCTGGCAGCGGCTCAGCGTCACCGCTACTGTGATGCATTATGGGTCGAGCCTCTGCTCCTCTACGGACACAACACACGCTCCTCCTCTGCATTCTGTCAGGCTAAAGATGAAATGTGTCCTACTCTCTTACTGCTTTATGGGAAACATAGCGACACTTAGCTTCTGTCCAACAAATACATGCGTAAAATACAAAACACTTCTACTAAAATGTTACGAGCGTCATACAAATTCAGCATAAAAACGACAGTAGGTAAAATGTTAGCGTCCAGCAGATGAAAGGAAGCAGATAAATGTGTCTGGTACTTGGAGCGCGGCGCTGGCAGCGGCTCTTCTTCTCTCCAGCAGCGAGGCGCTGCATTCCCAGGCCTCCTTTATGGCCCCACGCTCTGACTGCAGTTGGCTGCGACTCTCCGGCTCCGCCACGGTTTGGTGCAGACGCCTGGCAGCTTCCACGGTGTGGGCGTAGACGGAGCCGTGCAGCCGCAGAGCCTCCTCCACGCGCTGGGAGAGGTGAGAGAGGGCGCAGGTTAGTGAGGGGTCAACTGGGCGCGGGTCGAAGAGGCGACGCCCACCTGGTCCTCTGTGAGGGCGCACGCACGCCCGGACCCGGACCCGGACCCCGGAGCAGCGGCTCCACGGCGCTCAGCAGCTTCCACAGACGTCTCAGGCCGTGGCGGAAGCTCCACCACAGGCCAGCTGCTCCTTCAGCACCGCTCTGCACTGGTCGGCCTGAGCCACGGTGTGGAACCAGCTCCGCTTCACACTGGACACCTGTGCCACCAGCTCAGATCTGGACGAGGACCACAGTAAGAAACTGGACGACGCGTTAACGGCCGAGCAAATGAGGTGAGACGTCTGATATGAATTAAATGAAATGCTTTTTTCCATGCGGTTACAAAATTCTGAGATTTGGCAAAAGACTTTACAGCTTCTTAGTAAAACACACAACAAGCAGTAAAACTGAAGGAACACAACGGCCTCCAGCAAAAAATAGAGACGCGGTTGTTTGGATTGCTAGCGGATGATTTAAAGGTAGGAAATCTGGAAAAGGCACTCACACAACCCGCATGATGCGCATAAACACTGATGACTTTATTATGTGACAGCGTCTGAGGACTTCCAGCTTTACTCACTCACTGGCTCTAATAACTCACATATCACCACCGTTTATCTTCTGTGTCACAGCCACTTGACCTTTAACCTTTCAGACTCATGCTGTCACTAACTCATCTGATGGGTCAGAGTTCTTCCATGTGTGCATTGGGTCAGATAAATTCATTTAATTTCTGGCCTTTTCACTACAAATACTTTGTCTTGTGCTTTGAGTTGATGCTGAACTAAAGGTGCATCTCATTTCCTCCTCAGATTTAAATTACAGCCTCACTTAACCTCCACTTTAACTGTTTTTTTGAGACTCCTTTGGACACGCGTCATTTACTACAGTATATTTTCCAAACTCTTCAATCATCAACAATCATTTCCTTCATATCTTTCACACGTTCACCTTTTCTCTCCAGTTTCCTTTTCCATCAGTGACACCGTGTCACAAAGGAGACTTTGCAGAAGTTCGTTCCCAGTAATTACTTCAGCCTGAAGTGTCTGTGGAAGTGAATGGTGATGAGATTAACAGATGTCACCTGCATTTCTCCTCAGACCTGATACTTTAGTGTTTAAACTTCACAGTCTTCATCTCTCTGTAGTCTGATGCATGAAATCTTTATAATCATTGTTTTCATCATTAACTCAGACTCAACTTTAGACTAATGCTGATGCAAAGACGCATCTGCTTATAAAGAATTACAACAAAAGCCGCTTAGCATGAATAAATGACAAACAGTGAATCCAAAGCATGCTCTGCACCTGCTGGGCAGAAAGCATCTCTGCCAGTCTGGAGCAACTGGGAGCGCTGGTGGACAGCGCTCGGTCCAGCTTCTCCCGTAGAGACGCCAGGTTCTCACGCTTCTCCTCAATGCTTTGGGAAATCAGACTCTCAGCCAGAAGTGCCCTGAAACACAGACACAGATGCTGCTACAACTCATCAAAGCACTTCAAATCAAACGCTCTCTAAAATATGACAATGGACATCACAGCTTCTATTGTCTTAGTAGTTTCTCTTCAGCTTCATAAGTGAAGCCTTTGTTGCTTCGCAGGCAGAATGAAGACCTGAACCAGGCTTCCTACACTCAAGTACAAGTGTCTCTATCTTTCATACAATACTGAAGAGATTGAAATTATGGCAAAAACAAAAGCCCAGTGAACGAGCCAGGTTGTTTATTGGAGTTTGTTGGTGCTTGATTGGAGCGACTACGAAGCTTTGTCGCTCTCCTTCACTCTCATTTTACGGCAGCATGTCTTCATGCACATCTGTGTGAACGCTGGTCTGTAGTGATGCACTACATCAATCAATCAATACCCATAAAATGAGGCTGTGTCCAGACCTTTGACTGGCAGCATGTTTCTTATCTCTGACAAATGTCCTCTCACATCTCAGCTGCTAATCACACGTGTTTTCTCCACTTGATGGATTTACATGCAGTCGATCTCATTTGGAACTGCTCACCGGTGCATGTCACATGTGCGCGTCATGCTTTCAGCCCACTCCCTGCAGAGCCTCTGCATTCTGTCTGTGTCTCGGTTGTTAAGGGTCACATATCCACTCATGTCCCTGACGTCAAGCAGGGACAAAAACAGGCCCCTGAGCTCCAAGAGGAGCTGCTGCACAAGCAGAGAAGAGCACAGGCAGCACGTGAACAAGCTGCATCGGACGTGAACTTCAACTGGATGAGACGCTGGTGTTTGTGAGATGCAGAAACCAACCTGCACAGAGTCCGTGTCTGTGAAGCCAGCCTCCATTTGAAGCTTCATGCTCTGCATCTGCTCGTCCAGAGCTTCCAGACGAGAAGCCAAGAGTTTCTGTTTCACCAAATTCTCCTGCACACAAAGCAACAACTGACTTCATATTAACCTGCACTTGAAATCTGACCACGTCAAAGAGTTGATTTCTGATTAATTCATCTGTTTGAGAAGCTGGGATCATTCAGTGCACTCATTTCTCGCACTGCTGTAAACGTAGATCAGTATAGAAACACTTCTCACCTGCAGACTCTCCTTCTTGGCTGAAATCGTCCGGTTGAGCAGCAGAACATCGTGTGACACACACCTGGTGTCTGACTGGATCACACGTGACGCCAGCGGCTCTAACTGATCAATAAGTGGCTCGGACGCTGCCAGCACATCTCCCAAATTTCTCTGCAACACCTCAGCAGCACCCTGCAAATTCTGATATTAAAAAATATGAGCTGATAGACGCAAAACTTTTAATTGACAATAATTGCACAGTGCTTTCCAATAATTATATTTCACAATTTATTCATAAAACATTGGAACACGGCTGCGGCTTTTTCTCTTCAAATGTTTTTGACAAATGGCTGTGACTCATTTATTCCAAAATGCACCATCTTGTGTGCTTTTAAAAGGCCAGGAATGGACAAAATGGCATGAATGGAGCACGAAAGCTTGTTTTTCTGCAGCAATGTGCAAAACACACAACGCTGTTTGTGAACTGTACACAGGCAATCAGGTGAGCAACCACAGCGCACAGCTTTTCTGGTATTTCCACTCATGCTTTCGCTTCTTTTCACAGAACAGGGACTGGTCACTGAGAAAAACATCTGTTAAATAGTGAACGCAATGAGTCTGAATCAGCATCAGGTACAAAATGAATGTGCAGTAAGACAACAGGCCTAAAAGCAGGATCTGAGTCATGGTACAGTATCTGCTGTGAGGTACAACTCATGTTCACACCGACATTAAATGACAGATTGCTCAGTTTTTCACTCTGCAGTCGATGACTCTCTTAATTTGACTCATTTGAAACCTGCTCAAATCCTGACGTTTGCCCGTTTTTAGGTTCTGAACACATCAGCTTGAGGAGAAAATGTTTCCTTGATGCCTCATAGACGCCACCCCTGACAGACGCCACCATGAGGAGATAATCTGTGTTACCTTCCTGTCAGCGGCTGCAAAGTTAGAGTGTCTTTTACCTGCAGTGTGCAGCGACCTGCAGCTAAAAGCCCCTGAACTCACCTCCACTGACTGGAGCGAGGCCTGCGTGCTGCGTTCACTGGACACATCCTCCCACCGATGCCACAGCCTCTGCAGGTGAAGCGAGCAGGTCTCTGAGAGCCGGCTGTATTCCTGCCAGAGCGACAGCGTCCGCGCCGTCTGCGTGAGCTCGTCCTTGACCTCCTGCACGACGTCCTCCCACCTGACACACACACACACACACACACACACACACACACACACACACACACACACACACACACACACACACACACACACACACACACACCCACACACACACCACACACACACACACACACACACACACACACACACACACACACACACACCCACACACCACACACACACACACCACGGTTCAGATTCAGCTGAACGACGTCGAGCTGAAAGACAGGACCTGTGTATTTGTCCTACTGACCGTCTGCGCTCTCTTCCCATCTGATCGCTGAGCGCCTGTGCTGCTCCACAGTGAAGGCTCTTCTCCAGACCCTGGTACCATTCCTTCACCGTTGCCCAGAGCTCCGCGTCCTTTCCTGTCTCTTCCTCGAGTTGCTGCACAGGGAAAAACACATTTTTCCATATTCCCCCCCTCCCATTCCCCCCCTCCCCCCCCATTCCCCTCCCCTCCCCCGCTTTAGACGTGCATTCACTGGCCACAAAAATAAATTTTAGGAACTGACAAGAGCCGAGGCTTGACATCTGCAAACGCCCACACCTTCAGTGGACCCGTCAGCTCTAGATGGAGAAGCTTTTAACATTTGCAGAAACATTTGTGGTTTGTAAATTGTAGCTTAAAAGCCTTTTTTTGCTTTTTAGACTCTGACATAGTTGCTACTGGATCAAAGTACAACATCTTCTTTGATTAATGTAGTGAATACCATTAAACTCTAGGACGTGAATACTGTAAAGGCTTCATGTATGTGAGTGCAGAAGGTGATGCCGCTGCTTTACCCACCTGCAGCCGGAGCACGCGTCCTTGTGTCTGCGCTGCTGAGAGAAGAGGCGCTCGCTGATGCTGCAGTTCACAGCGCACTCTAGTGCAGCGCAGGCAAACCTCCCTCAGGTCTCTGTCGTATCGAGTCCAGGCTCCTAGAGTCTGCTCAAGGCCTGGCCTCAGAGATTCCATCTGAAGATTGAAGAAACTTTGTGAGGGCAACGTTTCACCTGCGCTGGTTCAGGGTTCAACTTGTTTCCTGGATGTGGCTTTTGTAACTCATAGTGAGAAGTAGTGATTTTATTCTGACATTATTACCTGCTGACAATGATCCCTGCATGCATTAATAGCAGCGTCTGCCTGGACACACACAGCAGCGTCACATGGACGCAGCTCTTCCTGGTCAACTTCCACCCGTGTGGTTTTTAGCTCCTGCAGAGCTGCAGCCACTTCCTGTACTCTGCCCTCCAGCGCCTGGAAGAAACAGCGCCGTCTGAATAGAGCGACAGCAGAGCAGATGCTGTTCAACCATCCATCGCTGCTGTACCTCCCACTCCTCCAGTGCCTCACGGAGCTGAGTTTGACTGGAGAGTTGCTTCAGGTCATTCAGCCGCGCTTTCTGCTGTTCTATCAAACCACGGAGCTGCGTCAGTCGCCTCTCGCGGTCGGCACAAACGCGATGCATCCGTTCAACCCTGCAAATCTGAGGGAGCAAAGTCAAGCAGTGGCTGGTTTAGGCACGGGAAATAACGTTTAGCATGTTCTGACTTCAGCTTTTATGGTTTAGGACGAGCAGTGCACAGACCTGGGTCTCGACAGCCTCTTCAACCTCCATCCACTGGAGTTTAAGGGCGCCGAGTGTCTCTGCAAACAACGTACGCTCAGACCGAAGAGTCTGGACTTCTGCTCCCAGCACCTGAGGCCCAGACTGGGAGAGAAAGTCAAGAAGCGTCTGCCCACTGACGACTCCTGCCTTTAACTCCTGAAATATACAAGAAGCGGTTGATGTAAGACCTCAAAGACTAGGATGGAATGGATTGATTTAGAAATGTTAGGAAATAAATCTGCAATAATCAATAATCCATCCTAACAAGCAGATTAAAGTAAAGCTCTGGTGGAGGCAGGAGGACCTTGAGGTGCTGCAGGGCTTCATGGACGTGAGCAGCGTCTTCAGCCCTCAGCGCCGTGTCTTTCTCCGTGTTCAGCTGAGCCTTTAGTTTCTTCAGCCAGTCGTCCAGGTCGGACAGCAGCTGCACCGGAGGCCATTCTGCCACCAGACGCTGACGGGCACAACGGAGAAAGGGGAGTTCAGCACCTTCATTCTTCAGAATCATTTGGTAGATAACATCCATCCTTTCCTGATAAGACTGTGAAGTGCAACGCATCCAGCACTGACAGAGTAGATTTAATCACTGTAAGGGAGAATATCTGGTTCCGTTCACTGGTGATAAACGATGAGGAGATTTTAAAGTGACCTTTCTCTCCCACGTCCTCCCCGTCTTCCATCACCACAATTTCATTGTGTTTTAAGTTCTACTCCCTCCTTCACCAAAGGGAATTTCTCAGTACTGTACCTAATTATTTTTGAAAACCAACAGCTCCAGCATGAACCTCAGTCTGTTAAGTCTTAATTCAACAGACAATTGGGAAGTTCATGAGAACTGGGCTGGGTCAGATAGAAGCTGAAAATGCTGTTCCAGATGTTTTGCACTGTACAGGCCACGGTCCAGCTGCTCATCTGACACTCAGAGGCTTTTCCCTGCACCTGCTGCAGCCGCTCCTGCATCTTGGACAGGTCGGAGGTCAGGCGGCTCCAGCTGACATCGAGCTGAGCGAGCTGAGCCCTCAGCCTGGGACTGTCAAGTTCCCTCAGGTGGATGAGCTTCGTGCCTTCCCTGCAAACACGTGCCTTCTGCAGCGACATGGCCTCCACCTCCATGGAGAAATCCTGAAGGATGAGGGACAGGGTAAAGGATGCGTGGCCGAACCAGCAGTTTGGTTCCTCCTGACGTGCTGCTCAGGGCCCGTTCTGTGGTGTCTGCCGCCCTCTGTGTTTGCAGACACACTCACCAGCAGCTGGATCAGGAGGCTGTGAATGCACTGCTGCTTCAGGTCCACGGCGTTTGCCAGGTCGGACAAAGGCTTCAAGCGTTTGTTGGCACCGACCAGCCGCCCGCTGACCGAGCCAAAGTCTGTCTGGAATCTGTGGGGAGGACGAGAAGTACGGCTCATCCACTGGGGCAGAACACGGCTGCTGCTTCAAACGGGACCGGAGATAAGTGTCCGGTGAAGATACTGCTAAATTACAGCTGTAGGCATTAATCCTCCAGGCCTGTTTTACTGCAGATGGAAAAGTCAGCTTCACGTAGAATCACTGTTTACTGTTTGAGAGCTAATCAAGGAGTGTGTTCAGCCTGCAGGTTTGTCATTCATATGTATTTATATTACGCTCTGATGGATTTGACCTTGACCCTTTACCTCATCTGAATAAGCTGCAGTGTTACCAGTTTGTTTACTGTGTAGTTCAGCTTTTTAATTCAGTCTTCCTGTTTACCATCAAGCTCTGGTTTCCACTTAAACCGCAGCAGAAAAAAACAGCTGAATACTTAAAATGAATAAATCATAATGAAAACAACTTTGATTATGAAAATGCCTCAGAATCACTATAACATGAGCTCACTTTCTGGCAGAATAAACTATTTATTTGTTGTTGTTCCTGAAGAGAAACCTTGACTTCCTATAATCATTACAGTATGTGTTCATACATAATGATTGATAGGTTTGTTCCCGCTGAGCTGATTATTAACTGCCTGTTTTCTGTTGCTCCCTGTTTTCCTGTCCCACCTGCTCCAGCCGTCCTGCAGGTCTTTGCAGCGCTGAACCTCCTGCTCCGTGCGTCTGCAGACGCTCCTCCATCGCAGCTCCAGAGCACCTCCTGCCCAGCTGAGCGGCCCCGTCTGCAGCAGCGTCGCCCTCCTCTGATCCTGGAACCGTCCTACAGCAGCTCTCTCATCCAGCTGCACCAGTGTTTGCTGAGTGACAAACAGGCTCAACACAGTTAACTCGGCTTGATATCTGAGCACGTGAACGTCAAGTGATAGGAAACATTGTGTACATCAGTGCAGGCGTGATCTCTGAGGGCTGCTGGGGGAAAGTACTGGAGGCAGGAGAGGGAATTAGGAGGTTGAATGTACAGACAGGTCTGATCAGAAAACAACAAAGGCGGGTGTGTGAGCAGCGTGGCAGCGTTACCTGGCAGCTGTCCAGCATGTGCTGGCTCATACATTCCTCATCGTCTCGCTCTGGTTCCCCATTGCTGATGAAGGCTTCCAACTCATCCAGCATCCTACCCAGTTGACCACAATTATCCTCCCACCGGCTCCACTCCTGCGGCACATCCAACCACAAACCCAAACCCCCATTCAGACCAGAGTGTGCTCCACAGGCAAGCGGCTCATTTGTGTATGTATGAATTCTTATGGCCTTCAGCAAATGTTTGCTACAAACCTGGAGGCTTGTTTGAAAAGCCACTTCCTGCTCCAGAGCCCGTTGCTGCAGTGCTCTGGCCCTGACTTCCAGCTGTACCCGATCAGCCTCCTGACACTTGAGCGCTTCTGGCTCACGCTGGAACAGATGCTGAACAAAAGCCAGCTGAGATCCCAGGACCTGCAGCAGCTTCTGGGTCAGCGAGAGACCAGATTCATGCCATCACTAAGATTAAATTCATTTCAAATAATATAACAGCGAGAGTAGAAATACGATTAGGCCGAGGATGTGATTCGATCCTCTGGTTTTTCTATTTGAAAAACATCAAGAAGCTTCTCCACACTCCTGAAAAGTGTCTCGCCTAAATCAGGGCTTTTCCTGCCTGTTGAAGAACTTTGTGAAAACACAGTGAGATACCTTGTGTCCACAGAGACTGGCTTGATGTTGGCCGAGGTTGTGAACCTGGCTCATCTGCACTGTTTTGCATTCTTCACCCAGGTCCAGGAGACGAATTATCCCCTGAAGCAAGGACCAGGAAGCTCGCTGTAGTCTGGCGTTTTCCCCTGGTCGATCTCTCAGATGTCGGCCCAGGACGCACTGCTGAGAGACGCAGGGGGAGCCCCGAGTTTTAACAGACCCACAAACTTTGGAAACACTTTTCATATCAGGTTTTCTGCGCACATACAACAGCATTTAGAAAGTACATTTTTGTATTTTTTGTATTTTGTTTCAGCTTGTGGCTGAACTCATCCACTGGGCAACAACACAGAACTGTTAGGAACAGTTAAAACAGTCTTATGTGCATTCTGCACATGAAAACGTGTGTGTGTGTGTGTGTGTGTGTGTGTGTGTGTGTGTCTGCCTACTGAGCTGTGTTACCTCTGGACTTGGGGCAAACTTTGGACTTGGGAAGATTCCAAAATACACAGCTGGTTGAAGGAAAACCCCTGAGAGGAACCCCTGAGAAGAAGAATCCACTCTGTGTTGGTTCACACAATAGCGAAACAATTTCAAAAGTCAAGCTGAAGTAAAACTAGTCACTGAGCAGCAGATGGAGATTCTAAGAGAAACAGCCAACTGAGTAATGGCTGCTAACGTATGAAAAACATGCCCAAGAGTCAAATGTCAGCCCTGAAAAGCTTGTTCCTCCATGAGCCCGTCTCAGCTATTGCTTTACACAGTGAAGAGTAGTTCCACACGCCATTCAAGCGGAGTGAGTTAACATCAGATTCCAAACCTCTGTGAGACTGTGGTGTTTCTGGCCGTAGGACGAGGAGACGAGCAGCTGCGCGGTGCAAGACAATCCTGGAGGCAGGTCCCGCAGTGGACGGCGTCTGCACCCTCCCTCAGCAGCTCCGCTTCAGTTTTCAGCAGCAGCTCCCACAGAGACGCCAGGTCATTGAGGACACACTGCATGAGCACGGAGAGAAATGCAGCACATTGAACCCGAGCTGCCGTCTATAAGGACACACGTTGTACAGCTCAAAGGCATCTCTGAACATGTCAGCGCTGGGCTGGAGTGTGTGGAGACACCTCCTGCTGCAGCAGCTTCAGCTCACGATCTTCTTCCCCAGCGGCACGAGGAGCCGAGACAAAGTCGGTCACGGAGTCCAGACAGAGCAGAAGCCCCCGAACAGCCTCGTACGCGCTCTCTGCTGAACGAGGACCCGCGGCGCTCACCTGACAAACAGCGTTGTGTTACTGTCACTCACTGGAACACACGGCCGGCGCCGCCTCTGCTCAACGTACCGTGCGTCTTAGCGCGATGACCGACTTGTGCGTTCGCTCCACAGCGCAAACGGATCCACTTGGTACCAGCTCCCTCTGCAGTGACCAGTCAAAAAGGTGGTAACAACAACTACCTGGATGCACGGAGCTGAAGATGCTGCTGCATTATTCAGCTTTATTTCATGACAAAGCACTTGCTCACTGGACTTTTTTTAACAGATTATTCTCTGCAGGGACAAAGGATCCTTCATTTTCAAGGTTTCTGCTTTTGCCGGCTTCATGTACTGTAACACTGACATATTAAAGCTGTGAAAGTGATTCTCTGCTGCCGTGGTAACAGATACAGCTGGAAGGTCTAACATCCACTAAAACTAATTCTGCTTCCACCATGTGTGATCCCATCTCACTACTTATGACATGCTGGTCACCTACGCTGATCTGATGTTTAACCCACCTCCCTAAACACATCAACAACAACCAACCATCTCATCTTCTTACTCTATCGATCCCTCCGTCCCTTGTGCTGATCAGTGTGTGATGCTGCTCCTGAAGGTGTTTTAGAGTATTCAGCTTTTGAGAAATCAGGGTGAGAAGTCGACTCCAGCTCTGTTGCTCCTCAAGATGATCAGCGGAGCTGTGAATCCAACCAAATGTGGATCAGTGAGTGAGTCTTCAATCCCTGTCCTGTAAGTGTTTTCTGCTTTTTACCTGATTGCTACATTGGAGGACTCTGTTTGGGATTCTTC
Organism: Betta splendens; assembly: GCF_900634795.4. Classification (NCBI taxonomy): domain Eukaryota; kingdom Metazoa; phylum Chordata; class Actinopteri; order Anabantiformes; family Osphronemidae; genus Betta; species Betta splendens. The sequence continues at coordinate 12,488,097 of NC_040901.2, read as the reverse complement.
CAGTCTACTACAACTGGTGCATGCTTCAAGTTGCTCCTTCACCATCACCTGGACAGTGAGGAGAAACAAAGAAAAGGGGGGTTTGAGTTGACGCTGAGATAATACTGCACTAAAGCCCAAATAACCAAAACAACTCCCTGACAAAGTTTAAAATGATCATCCACTTACTATGTCATTATCAGGAGCTGTGGATCGCTCTTCATCTCCTCCCTCGATGAGCTCAACTGATGCAGCGGCCGCGAAGGGAGTAACAGGTCTTGTGGGAATCAGTCGTGTGTCCAACGCTGCCAGAGAGGACTCTGTAGGTGGATCAGAGGCGAGAGCTTCATGTTGTTCTAACGCACCGGCAGCCGGAGACTTTTCAGCTGCTGGACCGTCTGCAGGGACTGGTGACTGTGACTCGACCGCTCCAGTTACAGGACTCAATGCCACAACCTTGGCTTGGGAATTCATTGCTTTTAGTCCAGTTTCATGAACATGTTTAGATCCAGTGTCATTGGTGTCACAGCCAGGCTTCACAGGTCGAGCTCCTGCTTCAGCTCTTTGTGAGCTCGTTTCCATGTCAGAAGGAAACTCAGGATGCAAATTCTGAGACAAAAATACACAGGCACCATCTTATAAGGAAAAAAACTATTTGTAACTGCACCGCTGTGAGTACAGTACAACAGAGATGAAGCTTATCTCAAATGAAGAAGAAAATATTATTTACCTCAGAGTCTGATTGAACTGTAATTTCAGTAACATCCTCTGAAGCCTTTAATGTCTCCTCCGGGTCCTAACATACGATTGAAATGCAGATGCTAATTAGTTTGTGTGTGTATGAAAAAAACATCAGCTGCTGCTGACAGTCACAGTGAAGCAGCCGGGGAGCAGGAAGCCTGCACCCGACAGTTTACAGCAACATGCATAATGTCCCAGGCAGCAGCAGGACACACAGGCAGCAGTCAGGTAAAAACTGAAGCAAATGTTAATGCCAGTGAAGCTCAGAGAAAAGGAAAAGATTTTCAGCTACGTTCCCAAATACAGAACTAATGTGTAATTAGTAATATTTTTAAAAGTTTAATTTATCCATATGTCATTTTTGGCTTGTTTTAAAGAAAGGAAAGGAGACACCCAGAGGTCATGGTTTCAGATTTACCTCTGGAATGCTGCATGTTAGTGTGTCAGAGGACGAAGAGTGACAACTGTCATCGTCATCCTCCTCTTCCTCTGAAACAGACGTCTCAAAAGCCTCCTGCATTCAGCAACAAGACACGAAGTCGAGTAATAAATCGTTGTGACCGATGGAAATGCAATTCACTGGACGGATCAATCGTGACCATCACATAAAACCAAAACACTGTTCATTCAACATTGCTCTTCATGCAGTGCTTACGAGTCCTCCAGGCATCGATTACACACAGCAGAGCAGCACTCATTATATTTATAGGATACATGGAGCCTAAACCTGCCTTGCTGCATGAAGCTGGACCGGGCAGGTTCAAACTGAGCCAGGAAATTAAATGAGCTCATGGAGATAATTCATTCATTTTTTTACCAGGCAGTGCATGTGGAGAGTGTCGTTTTATTACCCAAGGCTTAATTTAATGTCTTTTGGAAGTTAAGGGTCACATATTACTGGCATGTTAAAGACTTCAGGCATCATACTACTGTAGTTGTGCTGCTACCACTGGCATCTGCTGAGCTGTTTACTTACTTTATAGACGGTGGTGATGACAGGACTCGCATCAGCTTCCTCATCTCTAATCTAATGTTAGTCAAAGGGACAAAAAGGAAGAAATACAACAACCGTTAATGAGAACGTTGTCAGAAGAAGCACCATCAGACTTCTGTACCTTCAGCGAGAGAGGCCTGTTGCTCAGTGACTTGTTGAAGCTCCTCGAGCTGCTGCAGGAGGAGTTCAGCTCGAGAGAAGACCATCAGGTTCTTCTCTGCTCCCTGTGGCAGGCGAAGCCCTCCTCTGCAGTTCTCCATGTCCTTCAGCGTCCTCTGCATTGACTGCACGTTGGCCAGGACCACCTTCAGGTTGAAAAAGCATTTCATAAAAGCAGAAATGAGTGCAAGTGGAAAATGAGATGCATGTTTGCTTCCCCACTCATCCAGTGGTACAGACGTCTGTGGCTCATTTTCAGCAGCATCTTTATTTTTCTCCTCTTTGTCTTTACCTGTCGGTTCTCTGCCTGTGCTCTGTCAGGGCTATGGCTGAGTTTTCCATCGAGGATAAAATTGCTCTGATCTTTGGGATATTTTTCTCCATGGTCTTCAGCTCTGCTTCCACAGCCTCCACCACCTGAAAAGATTTCCAGCATATTTTTTTGGTTCATATATATTTGAAAATTACAACTACAAATTACAATTTCATCCGCAGCTCCCAGAGCTCTTCACTCTTCACTAGTTTCTCTGTCTACTATATATCATGCATGGGACTGAACCTCAGCAGCCTGCAGGAGCTGCTCCAGCGGCTCTAGGATGCTGCACTGCATTCTGTGGACTTGCTGGTCATTTTGCTCCAGTCGCTCCTCGTTGGTGCTGATGTCACACACGGCAGAGATCTCAGCCAACACCGACCTGAAGCCGCGCATGGTTGACCCTGATCCTCTCAGAGTCATCCAGAACCAGCTGCAGTCCAAGATTCAAAACGAAAAATGTAACACATGCACCTACAGAAAATATTCACCTAATCAAAGGTTAAAACAAGTTCGATTGCACACAAAAGCTTGTTGTCAAATACCTGTAGAGAGTTTGCGTGGTTCTGGAGACTCCTGGCTGTTGTGAATGTACAGTGAGTGTTGAGCCATGACTGAGCTTCATCTAACCAGCAGGTGGCGCTGTACAAAATGTCCTCAAACTCCTGAAGACAGGCAGGAATCTGATAAAATATGTACAAGCATGAGTGTGCACCAGGTCAGACAACGCCTCCAAATACACGCTGGCGTCACCTGACCTTGCTGAGGAAGGAGGTGCGCTGCTCGGCCATCTGGGCCGTGTTCTGGTAGAGCTGCAGCGGCTGCGTCAGCTGGTCCATGAGGAGCAGAGCCTGATCCGGCCTGCTCCTCTGAGAGATCCTGCACCTCGCTCTCCAGCAGCATCAGGCGGCTGTGCCACGCGTCCAGCTCGTCCCACACACACTGGAGACCGAGATGAGGACGTGACGCACGGCGCTGAGCGCGTGTTTGTTCTGTGATTCTGCACTAATCCCACCTTCAGCACGCTTTGGGCTGCGCTGACCGTCGGACTCCTCTGCTCGAGGAGCCCTTTCACATTTTCAAGGCCAGAGACCAACTCCATCACTCGTCCTGCCAGTTTGTGGACCAGGCTGCTGCTCACGTCAAGCTGTGAACGTCCACAGACAACACAAATATTAGAGGACACAGTGAGAAACTTTGAGTTTGTGAGTTCTGCGTTACCTTCTCTTCGGCTCTTTGCTGAGACAGCTCCACTTCTTGTAGTCTTCTGCTGATTTCAGCTGGAACCACAGCGTAGCGGGCTCCGCACGGCCTCAATGAGACGCTTCAGTCTGTCCTTCTGGGAGCACAAATCGATTCTGAGCTCCTGTCAGTGTGAACAGCAAGAGACCACAAGAGAATTAAGGACCAGAGGCAGAGTTTAGGCCTGAATCTCCAACTTACAGGGTTTGAGGTCCATCACATCAGACCTGTCAGGCTGAACTAGTCACTATATTAAACTGATCCCTGACATGTTTAAATTTCATCAAAGTAGTAAAAACAATAATGAATACAGAAATAAACATAACATGAGACTCCAAATTCCAAAGCTAATGAAGCATAAGACCTGACCTGTTGTTTTCTTGGATTTGAACAGGTTTCCAGTGTGAGAAGAAGGTTGACCATGTGATTCTCCACCTGTCCCATCTCCTCTTGAAGTCGCCGCCTCTCGCTCTCCTCTGTCTGGGCTGCAGCTGCCAGCAGCAGGTTCCTCTCCTTCAAGCTGTGGGGAGCAGGGCCATCTCAGCGCCGCAGATGTTCATCCACACACTCACATGCATGTATTAAGTACGACCCACCTCCTGATGTTCTCCCCGGAGCTTCGTCAGCGTTTTGCCAACAGGTCCGGCACTGGTGGAGCGCTGGGAGGCGGACATGTTCAGGACGTGCTCCAGTCAGATGCTCCACAGAGGCCGCGCGGCTGCTCTGCCTGCTCCAGCTCAGCCTCATGCACCGCTGCCTGTGCGAGAAGCTCCTGGGGATCCTCATGGGAGAGCTCACACTGGAGGAGTCCAACACCTCCACCTGAAGCCTGGCCAAGAAGCTGCAGCACTGCTCCATCTACAGGAAATGAACCGGAATGATCCATAAATACCAGAGCAGCGCACACGCATCAGTGCTGAGGGAGCTCAGCCCGGCAGAACGCACGCTGGCTGTGATGTCCTTCCACTCCTCTCCCTTGTGTTGTGTTGTGAGTCGTCAGGAGGCCAACGTGGCGTCGTGATGACATCCAGCGGCGCCACAGGGCTCCCAGCGCTCCGTCCTCTGCAGCCCCACAGCCCTGAGCTCAGTCCCTCCATCCTCGCAGCCAGGCTGAGTAGCTCCTCCATCAGCAGCTTCATGCAGACGTCAGAGCACAGCATCAGCGTCACTACTATTACCACAGGGCCAAACAGCAACACCTCCAATGAATTCACTGTTCACACACACCACTGCTTCTGTTGTTGGGCTGAACATTGTTGTATGAAGTCACATGTGCTGCAGCACATTCAGAAAGTCTGGCTTCACACTCAGTAAGACGCTGCTGCAGCTCTTTATGACGAACCCTGTGGCTTTGCTGTCTCACTGCAGACCTGTCAAAAAGGACAAATCATTCTCTTTTTATCGCTCTGAGTTAAACCCATTCCACTGAAGTTCTTTTGGTTGATGGGACTGTTCCATTACCTTTGCAGGGACTCCATCCGGAGCTGGGCCTGAGCCTGGAGAACGGCTCTTCCAGCCACCAGTTCACTGAGCACATCAACATGGACTCTGCTCGGCGTGGGGCCGCGACAGGCAGGGCTGCTGGGGGCACCCAGTCCTCCGAGGCGGCCGACGTGAGCCTGGAACCCGGCCTCCAGTGTCTTCAGCGCCTGCTGGGTTTGTCTCTGCTGCTCGGTTCAGTCCAGAAACCCTCCAGCAGCCGACCAGAAGGTCGCTTCAGCATGACGCAGACAGCCGACAGCTCCCTGAGCAGCACAAGGTAGGTCCTTCACCGACTCCTGGGCCTGGGATAAAACCCTCCTGTAACAGCAGCATGAAGACTTTAGACAGCAATCCACATGTAGCAATAGAACGAAAAAATACTCCACATATTCACCATTTGTACCCAGCACTGTGGCATGTTGCGTCCCTGAGAGAGCACAACTCCTCATCCTTCGTCAGATCAGCGTCTTCTCTTTGAGCCAGAGCCTCCAACACTCTCGTCCCACTCTCCATATTTCTCCACATGACCCAGTGCCTCTGCAGTGCACCGTCCAGCGCCCTTTGATCTGGGACTCACTGGTTTGGCCGCCTCCAGCCTCCGCTCTCGTTCTCTGGAAAGCTCAATTAAAGCAGGACACGCTCCGAGGAAAGATGGAGTCGTGGAAGAAGCTTGGACCTCCAGGCTCCTGAGTGTCATCGGTGACAGAGTGCTCCCAGGAGCACAGCGTTCCCACTGCGCTGTTAATCCTCTGCCTCTCTGAGAGCAGCTCGCATGGTTGCATCTCCTGAGCGATGGCCTCCAGCTGGTCTCTTGCGGCCTGACACCTGTGTCTTCACCATAGGAAGTTCAAACCAGGAGCGTTTGACATAGTGTGAATCTCTCCTCCACGCTCAGCGCCTCATCTTTGGCGCGGGTCCATTTGCTCAGAGACAATATCCATCGTTTCCTCCATTTGCCTCCTCAGGTGCTGATATTTGCTCTCTCCAAGGCAGTGACAGCGAGAGCTCTGCATGTGTCCTGCACGGTCTGCAATGGGAGAAGCAGAGGAGCGCGACCTGTCTTCCTGGCCGCGCTGCAGCTCTTGGGCTGACACTGATGCTCCATCAAACGTGTGCCTCCAACATGCAAGTCTTGAAAATGTTTCCTGGTTCAATGAGAACCTGTGCTGCTCCCAAATCACGGGCAATTCGCTTTAAGCTCGCCTGGATGGTGCACAGCTCCACATCTGAGGTGGTTCGCTGATGAATCAGCTCCTCCAACTCCCAGCTGGCTGATTTCTCATGCGCCAGCACTCCATTCACCTCTGCCCAGAGTCCAGACAGTCTGTTGACCAGGGTAGCGGCTCTCCCCTGGACGCAGTCCTGCCGTGAGCTTCTTGCAGCTCTCTGCCATGTCCTCCACCAGACGCAGCCGTTTCTCTGCCTCAGCAACGGTGGAGGTGTGACTCTGCAGGTCACTCTGCAGCGTTTGGACGCCGGCTACAGAGGGCACCGTCACCAAACCTGCGGAGGCCTCTCCGTGCACGCGTCTGTGCCAGCCACGCATCGATGCCTGAGAGCTGGAACAACAGCTCCGCCCTCTCCTGCACGTTCGCCCTCATGGTGCCGAGAACATGCTCCAAGCTCTCAGCAATGGCTTCGTAGAGGTCCTCTATCGTCTTCATCACTTGGTCACCTTCCTCCTTTTTCATGTCAAAGGTTTATAAAGCTTTCATCTCCTCAACCTGGCCTTGCATCTTGGAACGTCTTGTCAGAATGTCACTGTGGAATCTCTTCATCTCAGCAATCTGAAGACGAGCGTCTTCAGGGAACAGCGCCAGCCTTCGGCCGATGGAGATGTGATTCTCTGCTTGCTTGGCCCAAATGACCAGGTCTCGTAGCTGCTTGTTGCTTGCACAGGGACACCAGAGGTGCCCAGCATTTCCCTGGTGACGTTCAGCAAGGAGCCCAGTTCCTGAAAACTCCTGCTGGATCTCATCCTGTTCTTTCTGACCTAGAGAGAAGTGGACGAGAGCGTCCAACTGGGCTTTTCAACTGCAGATAGATCTGGTTGTAGAGCTTCAAGTCTGTGCTCAGACAAACTAACTCTAAATCGCTTTTGCTTTCCGCCGCTTTGCTGACTGGACTTCTGGAGCGCTTCAAGCTTGGCTTTCAGCTGGTCGACGTCTCTCATCAGCACGGAGACCTGAGAGGCGGCGTTTGACGCGCGCTGCAGGGGCCGTTCTGATGCCTCCGTCTATAAGCCTCCACCGCTCCTGGACGTCTTGCGAGCCCGGCGAGCAGAGCGCCTCCGCGCTCGGCGCCGCTCAAGTGGACCGACAGCCGGCGGCTGCGATGAAGGAGCTCCTCCATCATGCTTTTCTTCTGGTTCATGGTTTGCATCAGGGCACATAGTTTGTCGGCTTGAACAGCGCTGCTTCCCAGAGCATCTCTAAGAAAAACACAACAACACCATCAGCATCACACCGCGGCACGTGAGGTACACAAAGCATGAGTAGTAGTGGCAGTCGAACCCACAACAGAGCACGACTCACAGGCTCATCTTGTGCGTCTCAGCTGCTACAACCTCCAGGAAGGCTCTCGCCATCTTCATCTGTTTGTGATACTGTTTGACCTGCTGCAGCTGCGCTGCCTTGACCTGCACTGCGGCCGCCGCAGCCTGCAGCGCCGCGCTCCACTGCTCCTCAGCTCCTCGCAGGACGTTTGAGTCGCAGACCCTGGCAGCCGTCCAGCTCCTCACAGCAGCTACTCGCTCCTGCACACGGACGCTGAAACTCCTGCAGTAAAAAGGGTTCAGGAGCAGATCAGTCCCAGAGCGCAGTGCAGCTCCGTGTTAAAACAGCTCCCAGCCTCGATCGGAGCCTTTACCTCCGCCTCCGCCAGCTGCTTGGCCACAGCCAGGATGTCAAGCTGTGCTGGTTGGTATCGACAAGCCAGAACCTGTTGGACAGCACGCACCAATCGAATCTCTAGCTCAGGAGAAGACGTCAGGTTCCATTTCAAATCGATGCGTTGAGGCCTCTACAACACGAAAACAAACATTGAAATAATATATGAAAAAAACACATTGATTTTAATGACGGAATCGCAAAAGAGAGTATGTCTGCACAGTAACTACTATTTCTAATATTATATATTTGTGATTCATTGTCTAATACTAAATATCTCACGCTTCCATCTTTCAACCATGAGAAGCTCCAAACTGCAGACGATGGAGCAGGAAATCATTACATCTCACTCCTTCCTGTTCCCAAACATCAATCATGAGGATGTTTCTCCCTCCACAGTTCTGAGCATATGGACTTAACCTTCTGGCGTTTGCATATAAATGAAAAAAAATAAATATCATTTTCATTCATTTCAATGCCAATGGATTCTGAATTTAGTCCAACAACACAATAACTGTTTACTTACTCATCCAGTCAGTTCATGCAGACTTTTACAAACCGTTTTTTTTTTTTAATCCCAGCAAGTTTTGCAACATACTGTACTCAAACCACAGTCGCTTTTATTCAGAGCAGCTTTCTGATGATAAAAACCAGCCGATACTCACATTTATTACCCGACTTCGTTCCACTTTGCGCTGAATTGCAGACAGCGCCTCCGCATGGTGGACCTGTGTTTGGCGGCTTCGGTGAAGCAGCCGCCGTCTCTCCGGGACCTGGATCAGCTGCTGAACGCTCCTCCGTCCTCTCTGGCTCCATGCTTCCGTGGACCACGCGCTGCAGACGCAGAGCACAGGGTGGCGTCACGCCGCGGCCTCTTCCCCCATGAGTCCCAGATAACAGAGCTTCCTGTACTTTCCCTCCTCCTATTAGTGTTAATGGTGGTGCAGCGAAGTCAGTACAGTTAACAGAAGAATGTGGCTGAGAAGGGAGCAGTCTGCCCGGACGGCAGCACGGCTAAGTGCTGCCTGTCCTGGCCCTTTAAAACACAGAACTGATCTGTCATAACTTGGTACGACAGGGTGAGCACCGAAAACATGACAGGAACTGCTGGGCTCGCCGTTTGTAGGCGCAGGGTGTAGATGCAACAGGGCGCGACTGGGAATTAGACTCATGATCAGTGACAGATGCTTCACCCGACGTATTAAATCAGGTTTACTGATAAAATTAACCCGACAGTAGATTCCATTCACAGCCACAAGAGAAGTCCCGTTCTAACGACGGATGAAGAATGTGTCACAGAGAGAAGATGCCAAACTAATGTGACTGGACTTTTGCTAAATTATGACATTCAAATGTCAAACGGTGCGAAGAATATGTTCTTGGTGCACAAAAAGTCCAGTAAAAGCTGGAGTAAAAGTTTGACTTAAATGATACATCCAAAATGTCAGAAGTCCTTTGGAGAAACACCCCCCATGACACGAGAAGCTCAGACGGAGGAGGAGAATGAGGCGTAAATGTCAAACGACTCTGAAACTCCAAGCACAACGACTGGGTTTAGTTTAAACGAAGGCCAGGGAGGATGGATGTTATTAGCTTCATTTATATTCAAATTATTCATCACTGCTGGGTGATTATTGATCATCTAATCACGTGACAGAATAAAAACCTGTACGTGAGGAAGGAAGACTGCTCTGTCCAGCATCGGCTCTGCACAGAGAACCTCCACCAACGTCCATACACGACGCTTCTACCAGAAAATCCATTGGCACCTACCAGTCTGTGAGACACCAGCGCGTCTGCCAGCAACCAGACCGGCTCTGAGTCACACGCGTCTTCTGGAACCAAATCCTCCCGCACTTCCCACTGTTCGGGCTCTGGGCCTCCTGGGTCACCTCTTCCTCCTCTTCCTCCTTTGCCACTTCTTCCTCTTCCTTCTCCACCTCCTCCTCCTCCTGCTCCTCCACCTCTTCCTCCTTCTCTTCCTTCTCCACCTCTTCCTCCTCCTCCTCCTGCTCCTCCACCTCTTCCTCCTTCTCTTCCTTCTCCACCTCCACCTCTTCCTCCTCCTTCTCCTCCCCCACCTCCTCCTCCCCCTCCTCTTCCTCCTCCTCCAGCCATCTTCTGGTCACACACGCGTGTTTGTGTTTCAGCCTTTGCGTGTCCACATTGTGCTGCATCTTCCACAGGGCACGGCACTGACGGCAGGCTTTGCCCCTCGCGCTGACAGGAACCTGTCACCTCGGCTGTTTGTGCTGCGCTGACGCCACTCAGCTGACACTCAGGAAGCGCGTGACATGTGGAGGAAGTCGGCAGCTCAGCGAGCATTAATTCGCCGGCTCCCGGGTTTCCTGTGAATGCCCCTGTGACCTTTTCATTACGCACCTCTGCTCCCGCTGAACACCTGATTAAGTGGCAGGCGGTGGCTCCATCTTCTCTTGGCTGCGCGTCGTGTGCCTTAAGTTCCAGCACTATTGTAAAGACTTTCTTCGGCCGCTCCCTGGTGTCCTCACACTCATTTTCTTCAACACGAGCAGCCGTCTCAAACGTCTCTGACTGTGGCGCTAAATTAAGGCTCTTCAACTTAGTTGGAGTTGAAGGAAGTGCAGGTCTGGGCTCACAGTGGTCCATGCCTGCTTCTGGTACATCTGCACTGTATTCAACCTCTGCTTCCTGTGAACCTGTATCTACATCAGCATCAATGCTTTCATCCTTCTGCAGCTCCTGTGGCTTCGTGTTCAATACAATCGTCAACATGTTCTTGGGGGTCACATCGACGTCCTCGAACATTTCCTCTTGGTCTCGAGCATCATTATTATATTAAATGCTTCTGGTTCTGCTGACAGACGTTCAGTACACATCCGCATGGATCCAGACAGAGACGTGATGCAGGGTTCTTTGACAGGATCTGAGTCCGCTGAGGTTTTGACTTCCTGCAGCAGTTCCCAGTTCTCTTGTTGCTGTAACTGGTGCGACTCTGGGATTCCTGCACTCTGGACTTCGTCGGGCACCGAGTCGTGTTGCTTAATGCTGCCTGCATCACACAGGCCTGAAACGTCTGCTTGTTCTGGAGATGTGCGTGTTCGGTCTTGTTCTGTGGCACCAGTGTTGTGCCAGGCTCAGTGGAAGCTTGAACATCTTGTAGTGCAGTGTTTAAGGCGCCGTTGATTTTCATTTTGTTGACAGTCTGATTATTTGGGGGCTTTTCTCATTGTCTGTTGCAGAAGGTAACGTCGGCTGTGATGGCGAGCTGAACGTGCTGTGTTTCCTTCATTCCCACATGTTTCCACCGCCTGATGACCTTGAAAGGCCTTTTGCATCAAACCTTCACAAATATTAACCTCTCAAACACCATCACCACAGTTTTGTGATTTGAAGTGAGTGAAAATAACTCACCTGTCCGTTTAGACGGGTGTTAAGAGCAGATGTGCTTTCACTCAGAGCATCTGAAGCACATTTCTCTAGTTTCTTTGAGGCTTCTGTTCCCAAACAGCTCAGAAGAACCTCTTTTTCTGACAGCACTTCATGGAGACATTGTTGACAGAACTCGCCTTCATCCAGAACCACCTGAAAAAGCACAAATAAACAGGCAGCTCTCAGACACCTGTTTGGGTTAATGGACCCGTTATTCTATGAGAGTCTGTGAAGTATGAGGCTTTAGTTATTCAGAAATCCATAAAAAGTGGATAAAACACAATCATAAGTGAAATTAAATCATCTTGATACTGATAAAAAACTAAAGTAACAGTATTATAATTATCCTATAGCTTTATTCCGTACTTGAGTAACCCCCGTGTTCTTACCTGGCTGGGTGCTGATGCTTCACTTTGGACCGTTTGGCTCCACTGATGCAGCTGAACAATGACCTGTCTCATCCACTTAGCAGTGGTTTCACTGCACTCCTGCTTCCTTTGTACAAGAATGGTCCTGAGGCTAAAGCAGAAAAGCCCAAGAGAAGAAACAAGCTGGATGAATACAGTATCTTTACATAAAGGGCTGTAAATACGTAATGAGGTGGTTACTCATTACAGAGGACTGAGGTAATGCACCTGCTAAGGTCTTCTGAAACGGAGTCGACATCTGCAGGAATCATTTGCTGTGTGATGCTCATCCCTCCAGACCTCTGCAAGTGTTCAACCCGTGCAGCCAGTTCCATCAGCCTGGCATCACTGACCTGAAGGAGAAATTAAAAAGGGGTGGAGTGATGGACTCATAAAGCATTAAGCTGAATTTATTATGATGATATTTTATCAATACCTGCACTTCAACCAAAGCTGTCTGAGCTTTTAATATCAGCCAAACTCTGCTTGTTCCCCACAGAACTTTCTCAGATTCTCAGTTAGGTCTCGAAGCGTCTCCTCCTCCTTCAGGGTTTCTCTGGTGCTGCTTTCTACTGCCCCCTTGTGGCTCTGCAGGGGAAGACTGGGATCAGCCTCGGTTGTGGAACTCGGTGCCACTGAGTCTTTGAGAGGTGCATGTTGCAAAAGGTCTTTTTCTCTGTCTGTTACTGCTTGTGATGAATCCTGACAAGTGGAGAAATAGACTCGTAAGAATAAAAATAGAAACAAAATACAGGCTTCCAAATGTAAGTCCAAATGTAACTCTCACCCTTTGTATAATTTTCTGTGTTTTAATGCAGATGGGATGTGAAATAAAGAAACTGTAGGAGCTTATAGATGATTCAACAAGTTGGTTCATTTAATGGTCCTCACCTCTAGAGCCGGTGAAGCAGTGAGCAGCCCGCTGAGGCTTCTTTCTGGCCTTGACAAGCTGACATCCTCTCCTGCAGGGTTGTCAATTTATGGTGGCAGTCCTGTGGTAGCTGGCCAAAACATCCCTCATTACTCACACCTTCCTCCAGGCGGGAACACACACCCTGTGGACATTTTAGTCACATCAATCCACAGTCAGAAAGCTTAGTTATATGAACACACTTATTGTGAATATGCTCATGTTGTCTGATGATGATTTCTGTTCCTGTTCATTTAAAAACGATTATTAAATCTGTGGATAAATGTAACGAGGCGTAGGACGTTTAGCTAATAATGTGATGTATTGGTTGGTGTGCTTTCATTACCTGGTTGTTTTATTGAACCCGTGATCAGCATTACCTTCAGTTCTGCCATCATGCCTGACCAGTCGTCTTCCACCTGAGCCCAGGTCGCATCTTTCCACATGGCCGGCCATCGGTCTCCTCAGCCAGCTGCCTCGTTCGTTGAGCCGGGCTGATAAGAGCTAACTGCAGGGATTCGGCTTCATTGCACAGCTGACAGGCTCCATTGTAGGCTTGTCCGCGCTCTGCTCTGCCAGGCCGGGGGGAATAATGCGGGAAGCTCAGCAATTTGGCACTTCAACTCCTCCGCTGCGTGGGGGACCTCCTGTCGATGGCCTCGGTAGGAGGAGGTGAACTCTGGATCGGGGTGAGGAACCCTGAAGCCACAGAAGCCAAGCCCAAACCAGGTTCATCTTCATAATTGAATCATGCCATAATTATTTGTTTTGCCTGTGATCACACTGGCTCGTCATACCTGTAATAAGGTGGAGCTGTCTGCAGAAGGTCCTCCCACAGCTGCTCTGTGGTCTGAACGCTTCTCTGGATCTCCTGTTTCAGGGCATCTTCATCACACAATCCTCGGATCACATCATTTCCAGTATCGCTGGGCTCTTCAGTTCGAGTCTGTCCCTCTGCTCTTGCACCTACTGCTGCCTGGAAGATGTTTTTTTACTGATCTGTAAAGCTTTTCATAATGCAGCATCACAAAAACCAGCTCTCATAATGGAACAAATAATGACACCAGAACCGAGCCCTCCTGGGCTTTCATGTCGCCACAGCATCGCTTCGGCACAACAAATGAACACTCCTCCAACAAGTGGGAACAAATGTGGACACAACCGATGTGTGACACCACACCCAGAGTGAGGGTGTGGATGTGGATCGGCTGGTGTTACACACCCTGCCTTCTACAAACACCCAAAACAATATTACAATGAATCCGTCTCACTGAATAGATGAAGAGAGTCTCAGCTCCCACACGATTCAGACTGGGAGACTTAAGCTAAGCTTTTTCAAACTGTTGAATAATATAATTTATACATGTATAAAAACCTTGCAGTTTAGTTCCAGTGAGTTTTTCTTACCTGAGTGTGGTGAAGCCTCTGTTCAACAGGACTCTGGATCCAGATGTGTTCAGCGAAGGGAGAGTTCACAAGTCGTCTTCCATCGCTGGTGCCGGTTTGTGTGGACGTACACAAGGCTGAATCCTCTCAACATCCCTCCTTCCAGAGGTGTGTCTGTCTCTGGAGTCAGGCAGAAGCTCAGCGCCGAGGCCGTGGTGCCGTTCCAGCAGCTGCCGACTCTCTTCCACAGGTGTGGCCTCCTGGAGCGAGCTCGTCTGTAAGGATGAAACCAGCTGCTGGATGAGCTCGGTCCTCACGCTACAGGAGAGACGAAGGGACAGACAACTGGTGGTAAACAGTAAGAAAAATAATAACATAATAAGGGAAGCACAATTAAAACCAACTGTACTTTATGCTGTAAAAAGCCGTTCACCTTTGCTGAAGTGCTTCCTCTTGCAGGAGATTGAGCTCTTCTGATTTTCCCTCAGCCGTTTGCAGCCACTGCTCCTTCTCCCTTTGAAGCCTGCAACGCGCAGAACCGCATGAACAGAGGTGTAAACACAGCACACGTGGGTTAAGGCCACAAAACCATTGTGCTCCAGAGAACCCGCTCAGGAACTGGCAGAACTGGCCGGGGCCGCCTGCGTTCACGCGCTGCAGAGTGTCTGCTGCTGCACCTGCGGAGGTCCTGGATGCTCCTCTCTGCTCGTCCTTGCACATCGGAGAACAGCTGACGGGTGCTCCTCACTTTCTCCTGCAACCGGACGCCGCTTCCAAAAAGACTCTGTAGGCTGTCTGCACTTGCTAGAGAGGCCAAAACCTGGAGATCGTCCAGCAAACTCTGCGCCTGCTCCTCCTGGGCCCGGAGCAGGAAACACTGCTCCTTTAGGAGAAAAGTGAGTCATCGTTTTTACTTCATCAGTGGTTTGACTTTAAAGCCCTGTGTTTGAAGTGTCACAAAAACTTACCATATTTCAGGGTTTACTTTCACCTAGTAAAGATAATAACGCATCTCTATCTCTAAACAGGGATTTCTCTACCTGAACCTTAAGTGAGTGTAAGTAATAATTATACAAAGTAACCTCTTTGTTTTTATGTTTGTACTGCATTTTCAAAAAAGTAACTTTAAATCAGGACTGTGCTGTGAGTGACGGTGTTTTTGGTAACAGCTAAAATTAGCTTAATTAATCCAAATGACTGCAGGTGTGTATTGTCTGTTAGGTCCATTATCTCTGCTGCCATGCCTCTCTGCTCTCAGCTCCACGGTGTTCAGGAAAAAGATTCCCCAGGTGCACAAAGAACGCTTGACAGGTTCCAGGAAGAACCAAGTAGAAAATAGACCTTGGGGGGCAACTGTGGCTACTTCAAACGAATATTTTCAAGATAATGTAGAATCATATTAAGGCAATTCAATATACAGTGAATTATGACAGTTTAGATTCTGAAGTATTGTTTGATTTGTAGGAGACACACTTTAGATTCCAACTTCCCAGTATTTTTTTAACACAAATGATTTTGTCAATCCAACGATTTTCTCTGACTTTGTCTCAGAACGTACCTTGAGTTTTGTCAGAACAGTTGCACCATCTGAGCCACTGACAGTGAGGAGGGAGTCCTGTATGTTCTGGAGGCAGTCCAAGCAGTTTTCCAGCCTCATACAAAGGTGTCCCCTTGGCAGCCACCGTCTGCCTGTAAACGTCCTCAGCCTCAGAAGAAACCACTTCCTTCAGCTCGGCTACCTTCTTCTTTATCTGGGTCCCCCATAATCTAACATGAAACAAGAGGCGCGTAAACATGGCATTTCATTCAGATCATCAGTATTTTTATCTCCAGTTTAAAACTGGAGATGAAAACCAGAGCTTTAAGTTCACCTGCAGCTGCAGAGGGAAGCTCCGTGAGCTGAAGGAGAGACTGGATCTCTGTGGCCTTTCGGTGAAACGCTCTGTACTCTCCTCCTGTTCCACGAGTTCATTCTAGCGGCAGGAGGCGTTTGCCATTTTTAAAAACATCAGAACACACGTATAGGAAGAATGACATCCAGGAAGGCAGTTTTACCTGCAACGCGTGAATGTCATTCTCCGTCTGAAAGGACGGACACTCAGCAAACGCCGCTAGTTTGTTTGTGGTCCAGCTCTCAACATCTGCCCCCAAAAGCAGAAGTCCGTCCCAGAGACTCAAGGCAACGTGCAGGTTGTCAAGGTGGGAGTCGGTTCTTTCTGATATCTGCAAGAAATTAAGTTTAAAAATGTAAAACAAAGGCAATGAGGGCTTTAGGTAAATATTTCTTCTGTGATATTTCCTTGACAAAAACGTCAAACCCACATCCAGCCACTGGTCCATGAGACCATCGGCTTCGCTCTCAAAGGGGACGATGGTGCATTCTGGGAAGTGACGCAGGTGGGAGTCAAGCTGCCTGCAGACACTCCTCACCTCCTCCATGTGTTCCATGAGGCCACTCAACTGGCGTTTTGTCCCCTCAACCTTAAAAGACAAAGGGTTACACTCACACACACTGTTCTGTGTCAGGGCTGATTCAGTCCACCCTTTGTTACCTTAGAACGCGTCCTCTGCAGGTTGTCTCTGCTCATGTACGAGGCCTGCTGACCGATAGAGCGTTCTGCTCTGTGCAACGCGCCGCTCGTGTCCCCACGAACGCTCTGAAACCTCTTCAGCAGCTCTGTTAAGATGCAACACTGCTCCAACCTGTAGGAGATTCACAACACAGGACTCAGCACAACAACACAACAACACAGCAACACAGCAACACAGCAACACAGCAACACAGCAACACAACAACACAACAACACAGCAACACAACAACACAGCAACACAACAACACAACAACACAGCAACACAGCAACACAGCAACACAACAACACAGCAACACAGCAACACAGCAACACAACAACACAGCAACACAGCAACACAGCAACACAGCAACACAACAACACAACAACACAACAACACAGCAACACAACAACACAGCAACACAACAACACAACAACACAGCAACACAGCAACACAACAACACAGCAACACAGCAACACAACAACACAACAACACAACAACACAGCAACACAGCAACACAACAACACAGCAACACAGCAACACAACAACACAGCCAACAATAGCAACACAGCAACACAACAACACAACAACACAGCAACACAGCAACACAACAACACAGCAACACAGCAACACAACAACACAACAACACAACAACACAGCAACACAGCAACACAGCAACACAACAACACAGCAACACAGCAGTAATGAAGTTGACCGTTCTGATACAGCTTTCGTTGTCTCCTCCCAGAGCTGCTCCACCTCCCTGGACTCACTCCCATCATGGGCTCCTGATGCTGATGCAGCTTGTGTGACGTGCAGCTCCTCCAGGAGACCAGCGAGACGACTTTCCAACTGTGTCAAGACGCGGGACCTGAAGATTGGCGAAATCAGAGTCATTATCGCTTGTTAAGTAATGGCTGGAATTGCGTTGTTAATATTTAGAATATTTCCTTAAGTTTCTACAGACTTATGTTTGCGCTGCATTCTATCAGCGGTACCTGTGCTGCACAGCGGGCAGCGTGGGCTCCTGCAGTCCCAGCTGCTCGGCGGCTCTCCTTATTTCCCCCAGCGCTCCCAACAACACATCGCTGCTCTGCGTCAGGACCTCCTTCTGTGCCTGGACCTGGACCTCGGCTCTTCTTCTCTGGCCGCCCACATCCCATCCCCACGTTGGAGGACTTGCTCTGGTGGCTTCACGCCGTCCTCTCCAAACAGCCTGCTCCTCTTGGCCTCTAATGGTGACTCCTCTTCCAGCCCACTGCAAAGAGGCTTCTCCTGCTCCTGATTTCTTTTACTCTCCCTCCTCCTGGCTTCACCAACCTTTTCTCCACGTCCACATCACGCTTGGGCAGTGATCTCACAGCACCTTGGCATGTCACAGCTGCACCACCCATGGTCAGAGTCATCCCTGCTGCCTCTACACTGCTGTCGCCGCTATCAGATAGATCTGCGGCCGCCTGCAACCTTTGCATCAGCGCTGCACGCCAGGAATCTCTCTCCTGCTCCCAGTCTACCACTTGCTGCTTGCTGGGATCTCGGTTTGCCTGCAGGGTTGGAATCTCTGCCTCGACTTCCCTCGTGGCGGCTGGGAAACAGTCCAGACCCTGGACGGCAGCCTGAACTGCATCTAACTGCTCCCTGAGCTGTTCCAGGTGACAGACACTGTGGTGAAGAGCTTGGCAGAGACACACAGTTGATGTGGCTCCCGACTGTTCTTCACTGATTTGTTCTGATATCTTTTTAATTTCAGACTGCAGCATGACATTCAGTTCCTGCATAAACCATCGGGAAATAATAACAATATATGCATCAATTACGACAGAATTAATTAAGGTTTTAGTAAAAATGTACCTTTAAGTCAGATACTAGTTGATGATCAGTTGGAGTGAATGAGGAGATTTCCACAGACTCTCTAAAGATGGTGTTGATCCTGTGTATTTTTTGTGAGATCAGTTCCATCTGATCATCTGAGAGGTCAGCGGGGGCCTCCAGAGATGCCATCCTGACACTGAGAGAGTTAAAAGAAGCCTGTGTAGTGTGATGAAAAGCTCCACAACAAGCACATGAACCTTGAGTCAACTCAAATACTACTGATAGGAACATGTACCTGCTCCGCTGGTGTCTCCACTCCACAGTCATCCGCCTCCTGTCACTTTCAGCATCACCCAGGTCTTTGCTTGTCATAAGAAAGGAGGACTGACATAAGTGGCCAAACTGATTGTTTTAATATTCTCTCATTGCAAGGTTAAATGGCCTGCTGCAGAATCTGTTCATCTCAGTCCTAACTATAATAAACTCGCTTATCGCTTGAAGTAATTGTGCCAGGTCTGAAGCAGACATTCATGACATTTGTGCTACGCTGAAGTAACAGTAAACATGGTATTAACCTGGACCCTTCCTGTGCTGAGGCGACAGGCCACTCGGCCTCTCTGGTCTCCACAGTGTCGCCTCTGAGAGCCTGAAGAAGGGAGGGTTGCAGAATAACAGAGCAGTCAAGAAACAAGCTCATCCAATTACTGAGGATTAGGACCTTACAGCTGGTGCTGTGTGAGTCACAGTTGTGTTTCAGTTTGTTTATGACCAGCAACAGATCTTTAAACGAGACAGATAAGAAAGGAGGAAAGCAGCACATTCATGACTTGGATGCTGTAAGTTTTAATCCAGACACTTCACTTAATAGTTCATCTCTGAGTCTCTCTGCACTGCATTAATTATTGAATTATTGACTAAGAATCTACTTTGACTTGAGATGGTTTCTGGACTCATCAAAATGTAAATACATGTCTCCTAAGTGCAAATACACCACAGACACATAGTGATACAATCATATGGTACCTGTAGATGAGCGGGGGTCTGCTGCAGTGAATGAACTCTCCGTAGCTGCTCTGGGGCTCCACGTGAAGCTGTGAAGCTCCTCAGCTGTGTCCAGAGGTCCCTGCTTTGGGCTGGAACGTCCTGCAGCCCTTGTCTCAGGGTGTCACCCAGTGGCACTGACTCATCCACGGGTGACGGGTCCTGTTGTGGGATGTCCACGCTTTGCTGTGGAAGGAGACCGCTGCTCGGCTGCACGCAGGCCGACATGTCGGTGGCTCTCAGCGGGGGGTCATCCCCGGGCTGCCGCCCCCTGCTGAGGTAAGGAACATTCATGGGGGGAGGTCAGCGACGGTCAGTTAGAACCACTGAGTCTAACAGGCATCAAGATTAATAGACTTGAAGGATTAGAGCAATAACTTAAACTATACATAGTGTGAATGAAACTGTTGTGTTACTACAGTATGATGCTTAAAACTCACTAAATGATGATACAGCACTTATTGGGTGTTACAGATATACGTAGAAATACATACATATGGAGATTGTGTTTAGTGCAGCCACAGCAGATGTCATGAACTGAATGTTGAGGAACAAATACACATAGAGGAGGATCCTCTGTGGAAACTATCAGCGGTCGCTCTAACAGAAGGGGAGTTAAGGAGGGATTCTGACATTAGAGAGCAGTCATTTATGAAGAGATGGCTGGGTTCAGATTGCACACGGTTCTGCTCCACTCAAGCACTATTTATACTCCAGACGAGCGTCACAAGCCGCTCAGTGACTGTTTCCAGTGAGATCCACTGGGAACTGCTTCGCTGCAGCTTGTGGTCTGACTAGTGAGAACAGTGTGACATCAGCACTTTTTAAGGTAAAACACCCACTGCTCCACAAACATTACTCAGTGGTAGTGGATATATGTTTGTTAGCTATTAGACTACTCTATAAACACTTTTACCTTAGTGGGTTGAGCATTTATCCAGTTGGGGAAAGTTATTTTCTGAATCTGTTCATGCTCCACTGTGAAGAAAACAGTGTTTAAAATATGACAGCAGAAACTGGTATCTCTCGTGGATACGAGGCCTTGTTTTTCTAATGCTGTGAACTGTCCGTTCAGAGTAATGCAACAAATAGAGTTCACAGTAAGCTACTCACCAGCATCAGACCTGGAGGACGTCCTGACCCTCCACCCTTCCTCCTGCAGCTAAAGTAAGGCTGCTGGCTGGGATCTGACTACAACACGGGATGGATTCCAAAACAGCGACAGACATAGACACAGTCTCACACACGTGCACTGAATAATCACAGAGACACACTTAAAGCGATACTACAGTATTGCATCCTCAAACATCTGCTCCATTAATATAAATATTTTGCAAATTACGACACTATAAAGTATTATATTACAGAGTAATATAAAATAAACGTAGCAGCAGGGAGCAGCTTGGTTTTAATCAGAGCTACGTTTTGTCTGGAAGGAGCAGCACACAGTCACTTTTAGAATGATACGCTTAAACTGCTGTTAAGTTCTGTTTGTTTAAAGGCCTGTCAGGGCAGGAAACTCCTTTGTCTTAATCACTTGACCCCACCTCCTCCATCTGACTGGCCCAACGCAAACAGCAGAGGAGATGTTGCCATATTAGTAAAAACTGTGCATGTCGGTTCATTGTGAGGAAGATACCATTCAGTGTGTCTTCTCTTACAATCATGAAACTTATAAACACATGATTTAATACTGTGAACATGTGTGTATGTTTATGTCTATATCTTCCTTCCAGTCTGTCTTCTTGATTCTCGTGTATGTTATAACTAGAAAGTAACTTAAAAAAAGAAAACTAGCTTCGACTTCGGTTTTCTTTTAGGGCTAATTCTATTATACTGCTTTATAATTTGTAAATACTGCATGTTTTGGGGTGTTTTACGTTGCGAGACCATGTGGTGGCGCTGCGCATCCAACCACCCAGGGACCAGTAGAAATTAAAGCGTAGAAGAAGATTTCCTCCACGACTTTGACGTTTAGCAGCAGCAGAGTTGACCTTCCTGCTACAGCTTGACGGAGTGAAAGGTAAAGGAACACTTCAGACCTGATTAGCGCGTTTACTTCATTTTTAAGTGAATCGTGCTTGTTGCTTCGTGACAGTAATGTGCAATAAAGACACCGCGTCGTTGCCCTTGGCCAAGGTGTACCAAGTGGTTAGCCGCTAGCTCACGGCTAGTTAGCGTGAGCTAACAGGCCACACGGGATATTCATTCATCACACGGATCAGATGTTCAGCATAAAAAAGAAAAGTAGACTTTTCCTGGTTGCTCCCTATTCATCTGATTGACTTGCATGTGTTTAATGTGAACGCTGACTTTGATAGAGTGGACTTTGTCATGTTAGCACCAACATTAGCACTAGCTAACTGTTAACTTGTTATGGGCACCTTTGACTGGTGTATTTGGCCTCAATAACAGTAAATATTCACTGCTGTGTTGACAGTTGGCCTTTCTGTGGCTATAGTCAAAGTTACTTCAGTCTGGCCTTTTTAATGAGAAGCTCAACATCATGAATGAAGTTTAATGTAATTCTCAAACGTCACAGTCGTGTGAATAAGGACCGTGTCCTGTTTTCCCAGATGGCTGGACGCTTCTTTGCAAGTTGGTGGAGCAAGATGAGCCCTTACTACACCCAGGCGTACAAGGAGGTGTGGGTGGGCCTGGGCATCATGACGTACCTTTACTACAAGGCCTCTTATGGAGGTGAGTTCAGGACTGTTGAGAATTCATACTATGATATTCTGCTAATACGACTCTGAATAGAATGTTGAGTTATATTTAAATACACAACAACTGTGTCTGTTAAACGTGTGATATTACTGAACCAAGTCCACATCATAAAACACAGTAGCTGTCTGGGTCTATAAGCAACCAAATCCAAAGTGACTAACCTCACACTTTGTTCCTCTATTTCAGGCAAGAAAGCTGTGAAAAGCAGTAAGTAACCTGGCGTCACAGTCCTTATTATAACAAGCCATGATGAATAACAAACTTGCTACAGCCTTTGCTTGGCCGTGTGAACTAAACGTGCGTTGTGTGTCGGTTTGGGTGACGACTAAAGTGTCTTTTCTTTTGCAGAGCCTGCCCATTGATTTTTCCACCACGCTGACCACCCTTTCACCTGCTGTCAAATAATGCCCCAGTTGCTAGTCTGAAAGCCTAACGTCATGTTTGAATTTTGTTAATATGGAACAAATAAAGTTGTTATCCAAAGCTATAGTTGTCAGTTCATAACTCAGACTGCTTTTGTGTTATCATAGTTGTGTCATAACGTTTTGTGAAGCTGAGGGGAATGTTGTTAGTATAAGATTCTTTTAACTAAAACATGTTTTCTCCTGCAGCTAATGTTTAGTATAAGTGGTGTATGCAGTTATTGCAAACCTAACATCAAGCTTCTTTATGCTTAATTGTTTACAATTATTCATTGAGTGTAAAAGCTCAAAATTAGTGAGCCATTAAAGGACATTGAGACATTGTTTGAGTTACAATTTAGCTACTTGGACAGGAAAGAAAACAACTGCCATACTTGCACGTGTTCTAGGAAGTCAGTCATGGTTTAAATGGTGCATCCCAACATTTATGTAAAACTTGTGTATAGAAAAAGCCACGTTTTCTACATATAGTATATAAACAGATTAGCATTTATGCTGGAATATTAAGACTTTGAGAAAAAGCCAAATGCAACATAAATAATGAATAAGTAACTAGGAGGATTGTTGGAATCCACGCTTGACCTCCAGTACAACGCACAGGTCTGCTGCTTGTCCTGTCTGAGGGGGTGGTCGTGGGCGAACGCTGAATGACAGTAGGAGCGGGCGCTGCGCTGCCTCCCTCCCTCCCTCCCTCCCTCTCCCCGACGTTCAAACATGGCGAAACTCTTTGCCATTACTCCGCCACCATCACCCTCATCCTGCGCCTCCTCCCCATCGTTGCCATCAGCCCCCACATCAGCACCGTCGTCGCCACAATTATCTCCGGTACCGTGATGACCCGCCAGGATGGAGAAGCTGTCGGCGAGCCTGTCGGAGATCACTTGGAGCCCGTTGGCGCTGCCGCTGGACGCGGTGGTCAGCAAGTTCCGTCTGCCCACGCTGGTGCGTCTGGCCCACGGTAAGACGCCTTCGAGCTCCGCCGCCTTTGGAAACTTTTCAGGCTGTTGGATGAATGTGGAAGTGTTCGCTGACTGACGCGTCATGGATCCAGAGTTAAGATAACGCGGTCGATAAGAGCGATCCCCACGCTTATTTCAGTAGGAGAGAATAGAAGAGTTTGGTTTTATTTAGGGCAGCGTGTTTTTACAGCGTTTGGTGAATAAAAGGACGCTGGAATGTAGAAAGAAGTGTTGTAATTTACTGAAGAATCTTTAGAGCATTTTAATAGTGCCGGAGTTGGCAGGGAAACTCCGCTTCCGGTCTAAACTGTCAAAATAAATCCTTAAACGTGCAAAGAGTGTGTGATCAAAAACCAAGGAATTTATTTTTGTTTATTTGACATTTATACATAAACAGTCTGTCAGCATAAAATAAGACCTTATATGAGCAAACGTTAGTCAGTGTTTGAAATACATTTAGTACAAAAACAAAATAAGCCTCTACTAAAACAACTAGTCAGTTATTTAATTAGTCAGTGCAATCAATCATTGCAAGCATTGCAATATGTTTGTTAATTAAAAAACATATTTGAATTTGTCTAATATTCATCTTTGCAATAAACCAATGAAGACTATGTAACATTACTATCACCGCAGAGTAATGGACAAATAACCCAATATATAAACTATTTCTCTTCTATAACAAAAAAATCAACAAATATGTGTTCATATTTAAAGAGGTAGTTAATAGCATTGCACGTTGTGTCTTTAATGGCTGAGAAACCTCTCATTTGCCCAGTAGAGGTGGATCCAGTAAACCAAATACAATATTAACATGATGTAATCATTTTGATGGTGCTGATAATGTTTTATGACAGTTATACTTGTAAACTAATGAAACTTATTCCTTTATCTATTATTTAACCACGTGAAGCAGCTTTGTGAAAGTGTTGATTATATTTATTATCCTCATAGCTAAAGTTAAACCTTCTGAAACTACAATGGACTTAAAGTTCAAAACGACACTGGGATGTAGCAAATGTGTACAATGTCACGTTAGAAAAGCTTCTCTGGGGCCTGCTTTAAAATGTTTTTTTATAAATCTACACTACTGTTGTCATATATTTACATTTCGCTGACCAGGGCTGTTATTTTGAAAGCGACGTCGTGTTATTTCCGTCATGACTTTGGGTAAATGCAGGAGCCTTGACGCTGCTGCACAACTTATTGTCGGAGTTTCTCCTCGTTGTTTGTAACGCAGCGTCCAGACCGTTGTCATGTTTGACTTGTGTCTCCTGTTTGTCTGCTGTATGTGTAGCTGCCGACGTAATTATGCGCTGAAAACCCGGCTCTTCTCTTGGGTTCTTGGGCGATGGGCGTCATGGCCAAAGTTGTTCCCGTCCAGCGAAGGCAGGAAAGCCACAAAGTGTCTGTTGTGCTGCTGAAGTGCTGCTCAATTCCTTTCATATGTAAATGCTGTAATCTGTCGGTGACCGTGGTGAATACTAACGAGCAGCGACGAGGGAAGCCTCCAAGTTTGCTCCCTGGACGAATGCGCGCGCCCGCGCCGTGGCACGGTCCGGGACAATTACGCACCTTACAGCCGGAGCAGCGTGCGTGCGCGTGCACGGAATGCATAGCGAGAGCAGCCGTAGGTGTTTATTAACCGATGCCTGCTGTTTACTTAGTTTACTGAAAATAAAGTGAGCAGTTATTAACGCATCGACGTATCGGAAAACGACTGACACACAGATTCATGCCGAATGTCACCATGAGCCAAACAGACCAGAAAGCACGTTTGATGGTTATTTATGTTCTACAACTCATCATCACGATTGTTAAGCTAAACGAATGGGGAGTAGACGTGGATGCATGTGAGCTGTGTGTGATTCAATTGTACAACTGTGCCATCAGCAGAAATCACTGCGTGTGCTCCATGATGGGCCCAGTGGCTGTGTCTGTATGGGGGCTGTGTAATGGGAGGTTGCCAGTTGCATAGCAGGGGCCTGATGAGTAGGTTGGGCTGGTGAACCACAGCTGATGGCAGTAATTACAGCCACTGAATCCTGGATGTGTGCGGCTGTGTGTGTTCCACTGTTTTCCACTGCTCAGACACTTCTCTGTGACCCGTGTTTGTTTTTCTCATTTGTGCGTCCAGGTGAGTGTGTGGAGGGTCTGTCGAAGGAGGATGTGGTTCTGTTGCACTCGTGCCGTCAGTGGACCACGGTGACGGCCCACAGCCTAGAGGAGGGACACTACGTAATTGGACCCAAGATAGACCTCCCTCTGCAGTACCAGGGTGAGTGTGCACACACACACACACACACACACACACACACACACACACACACACACACACACACACACACACACACACACACACACTGCTTTAATTACATCACTCCAGTTTTTTTCCCAGAAGCAAACTGCAAACTTTCACTCGGTCAACATTGTTCACTTCTTCTGCAATTGGTTGTGACCTCAGGACTTAATATAAATCATCTTCTAAATCCTTCTGGGGATTTAAAGCCTTTATTTGATAGTGATTTAGACTCAGTCGTGCACCAGTTCCCCCAGTCATGCCAGTGACATGGTGCCTCATTAACACTCATCTAAGCACAAAGCTGCTGTAGCATCATGAGCCAAGTTCCTCTGGCTGCTTCCTGCCATCCTGTCGTTGACAAGCAACGTGGAAGTAAATGACTCCAATCAGCTCCAACCCTGAATTATCCCACAGACGTGAAGCCACGGCCGCTCATTAAAAAGGCAAACACATCTTCACACACTCACAGTCGTCAGCATCACGTTACCTTCCACCGTCCGCTGACCTGTGGACTTCCTGCTGAATGGCTCTAGTCAGTATGATCTCACCGGAGCTCATCGCTCCCACCGTCCCGTCACATCGTTCACTGTGTAACTGGATCTTAATGCCTCCTCTCCAGCGCTTCCTCCATTCATAAAGCGCTGATGTCACCTCACACTGCTGCCGCCTCTCAGGCTCCTTTTTAGAAGAATGAAAGAACATTTAGCGGGAGGGGAAGCTGTGCTGAGATCACTGCTATTTTAGAGATGTCATCACTACATGTTGGAAGCATGACAGCAAGAAAAACAGGGAACAACCATCAACCCATCGTACCAGACCCAAACAACGCCTTTGAGTGAACAGAAGTGAAAGGACAATACATTGTTTACTGTTATTTTCACAACTATACTATATTATTATATATACTTTTATAATTATAACTGTTACTAAATTAAACAGAGATTAAATAAATGTGTGTGCCTTCCTCTACCTTTGTGTCTGTGTTTATCAGGTGAGCCGTCATTGAATGGGAAGCCACTGTCTGTGATGAGCTAATGTCTGCGTGATGACCTCATACAGGAAGTATAAATAAGCTGAGGAGCGGGGTAATTTATGTTGGTCCCCGGGGACGGACAACAGGATGCACCGTCTGCCTCCTCATCCTCTCTGAGGCTGTAGCCTCCTCTGTCCGTCAGCGAAAGGCGAAAATGACTCGAGTGCGGGAAGGGACAGAAAAGCTGAATGATCCCTCGTCATGAATGGGTTTCATGGAAGCGAGTGGCGCCACAGACCCACTTGTGATGTGGAACGAGCACCCGAAGGCTCGCGTGTCGCAACTTAAATGCTGCAGAGGGTTTTTCCCAGAGTAACAGCAGCTTGTTGAGAACATTAGAGTTTTCACTTGTAGCCATGATGGTCTTGTTTAAGACGGGAGGGAGAGGTTTCGCTCGGCTTAGCATTAAAGGATGTTCATTTTACAGCCACTGTTTTGTAGGTGGGCGTGTGGAGAAGCACTGGCTGGTATTGTGCTTTAGGAATTAGAAGGTGGGGGATGGAGGAATATGAGCAGCGAGGAGGAGGTGCTGGCCAGGAGACGCGTGAAGTTTGGTATTCTGCTCGGCTCTCGCGCTGGAGAAACTTCTTCATCTCTCTCCCTCACAAAAACTCACTTTGACTGTGAGAAACTGAAAGATGGAAGGGCCACCATAGTTCAGTGCCATCTGATACACTGGAAAAGAGGAGGAGGCGGACGTGGGTCCTACTGAAAAGTTCTTTGAGCGAGGATGATGTGTAACCTGTTGCGCATTCAATGGTTTCCCACTTCATCAAAAGGTGGCACAAAATCCAAACATTTGAAAAAAAGGACATAAACACCAGCAGTGAAGAGCTCGAGTGTGAAAGGTTTACAGAGATGATGATGAGCAGGGGACAGAGGAGAGAGAGAGATGTGTGTGTGAGTGAGCGTTTCCATGGTGATGTGCCTCTGCTCTGCTTGAGAATGGGGGTTCTTTATGGGTTGCCATGGCAACCCAGTTGGCTCCTGATTGGCTACGAGCTGGTGCCAGGTCATAGGTCACTGAGCTGTCTTTAATTTCTTGTTGTCCCAACAGTCTGTGCTGCAGGTATGTGAAGTAGAACAGGCAGGAATCACAAGCATAGAAGCATTAACAACAATCTTTTCATCATTTCTTTTACCTCCACTGTTTTTCATCCTCCTGTTTTCTCTGTCTTTTCCTTCACCCACCTCCACTTCCACTTCTCCTAACTCGTCTCTCTTGCCGCCGTCTGGCTCATTCTCCTTTTCTGTAGGCAAATTCAAGCTGCTGGATGAAGACCGGGACATCAGGGATCCGGTTCAGTACTTCTCCAGCGTGGAGGAAGTTGCTGGAGTCTTCCCTGACCGTGTCTTTGTCATGGAGACCATCACTTTTAGTGTCAAGGTTGGCTCCTCGTCTGCCCAGCGCGAGTTGTTTCCCAGAGTAACACAATTAACAGCACAAATGATATTCATGCATCAGCACATCTTACATTAATGGATGCGTGTCCTGCAGGTGGTTTCAGGGGAGTTCAGTGAGGACAGCGAGCCCTACAGCTTCACTCTGCAGGCTGGAGACGAGCTGTCTCTCATGGGGAAGGCAGAGCTTCTCTGTGCCGCGCCACCAAAGGAGAAGAGCGGACTAAGTGCACTGCTGAGGCGTCTGGGAAAGACTCCTAGATGTGAGTAATGCCGCGCACCGTGCTGCCTCGCCTCAGCCCGCGCTGACCCGTCTTCCTGTCCCTGCCTGCGTAGGTAAAACTCCATGCCTGGTTTGCATGAACCATCGCACCAATCAGAGCGTCAGCCTGCCCTTTGGCTGCCGGGGGCGCTTTTGCACGCGCTCGCCTCTGGAGCAGGGCATGCTGGGAGGGGAGCACACGGTACGCAGCATCATAGAGAGGGTCCGGCTGCCTGTCAACGTGTCTGTGCCTTCTCGACCCCCCCGGAACCCCTACGACCGCCACGCGGTGCGCGAGGGCCACCGCTACAAGCTGCTCAACATCGTCAGCAAGACCGTGGTGCTGTGCATGGTGCTCCGCCAGCAGGAAGTCTCCCCCTCCCACTTCCTGCTGCTGCGCTGCATGCCCCGCTTCAACGCGGCCGAGGCCTCCGTCCACACGGCGGCGCTGGAGAGCCTCCTGCTGCGCCACGCGTTCGACCCCGACGCCTACTCCCGCGCCGTCCGGGAGACGCGGCCGGAGCTGGTGTGCATGTCGGAGGAGTGCGTGAGCCCGCGGCGCTCCCGCGTGTGTGTGTCGGGCCAGGACCCGCTGGCACCGGCCCTGCAGCGCCTCTCCATGTGCGGGTACGGGGCCGGGCTGGTGGACAGCCTATCGCAGCGCTGCAGGGACTCGCTTGGGGAGAGGCTGGGTGAGGGAACAGGTGAGGAGAGGGAGTATGTGACGCCTGAGTGGACTGAGGCTGAAATGAGGACCAGTGAGGAAATCCCGTATGAGGAACTGTGGACGAACCAGAACGCAGAGGGTCTGGGAAAGGAGCCCAACCTCATCTCCTTCCATTCCTCCTCCTCGCTAGATGGCCCTCTTGCTACTGTAGTGACAAGAGTCTCCACGCCGCCACCTGTACCTCCAAAATCTGATGCTGTGAGTTTCAGTTTTCTGTCCTTCCTTTCATCCTTCTGTCTCTTCTTCTCTTTTGTCCAATGCAGCATCCGGCTGTTAAAAGTCAGGATGTCTGGCATGAATTATTCAAACCAGCTTTTAAACCTCTCTGACCACACACACCAAAACAAACAAACTTCCTGGAAAGGCTGACGCAGACTCACAATTAATATGCTCACACCACATGAGAACACGTGTCACTGATCAAGGAAACGTGTTTTGCTTATTATCATTATCCCCAAACCATAACCACAGGAAGAGAGGGAGGAAAGGGGTGACATATTAGGGGTTTATATTGCTGAGACCTTTTTACTATTGTGTTTGTCTACCACAGTGCAGCGTGCTTGTCAGTGTACATGGGATCTGTGCTGTTAGGGGGTATTATTGCACTTGTTTTGTTTAATTAACTTTT
Source organism: Betta splendens (assembly GCF_900634795.4). Lineage (NCBI taxonomy): Eukaryota > Metazoa > Chordata > Actinopteri > Anabantiformes > Osphronemidae > Betta > Betta splendens. Next base: position 12,458,303 of record NC_040901.2, on the reverse strand, counting down.
CACATCCAAGTAACAGGATCAAGCAGCAGCACCCAGAGGGTGTGTGGGCCTTATGGAGCTGGATTACACCCTGTCACACGCGTTCAGCGTTCTGCATTCCCTGATATTTAGCCTGCCAAGTCACTTACACTTTGTTTGAAGTGTAAAGGTCGCAAAGTTTGACATTTACCAAGCAGAATATTGAGACAAGCCAGTAGCCATATAAACACACAAAGCCACAAAGCCGCCTGAGAATTCAAGATTTAGATGGTGACTTCTTGCTACGACAGCCCTGATTTCTCTTTGTGTATCTAGGTTCGAGAGGAATGTCGTTACTTGATTGCCCCCCCGGTTCCCCCTCGCTGCTCCAAGGGAGGCTCCATCTCCAGTCCGACCCCAAGCCCACCAGTCCCGCCTCGCTTTCCCAAAGCCTCTACCTCACCCAGACCTAACCTCTCCTTCTACTCCTCTGGACTGCAGGACAGGTATTATGCTTTATTAATATGTCTCATTCTACTAAATGGCACCCTTCATTGGCCCAGTGGGAATGACTCTCTCCTGCTCTGTTCCAGCTGTTCTCCCTCTCCAGATGCGTCTCTCTACTGTTATCCGTGCTCCTGGGGAGACTGCCCTGCCCCTAACCCTGCTAGTCCCGAGCCAGTCACCACAAACCCTACAGACAACTCAGCCAATCCTCAGCCAGCACAGGCCACCTGGGGAGAGCCGTGGGCGGACTCCTTCCCCACCTCTGGACCGCGACTCAGGCCTCCACCTCCACAGAATCGATTCGCTCCCTTCGGAGCGTTGAACCCCTTCAATCGCCAGTCTCCTTGCCCCTCACCTGAGCCCACTGCTAGTCCCACGACAGATTCTTCAAGGGGTGCAGAGGGTGGTGGGACATCCACAGGGGTCACTGAAGGCTTGTGTCCCCCGCCTGACCCCGCCTGGAGGCCTCCTTCTGATCTGTCTGCACTGTCACTGGAGGAAGTGTCAGCATGTTTGAGATTCATTGGCCTATCTGAGGCAGCGGTGGCCGTGTTCCAAAGGGAGCGAATTGATGGCAGCCTCTTGGTGCAGCTGACTGAAGACATCCTGTCACATGACTTCCACCTGAGCCGACTTCATGTTACCAAGATCACACAATTCATTCAGGGCTGGAGGCCGAAAATCTAACGCATTCACACACAGACACTCCTGCTAAATGTGCCTGCTGGCTGTTGAGCCTTCTTGAGTGTGCCTTGAATTGTGAACCACTGGTTGCTGAGCCCCACTGACTGACTGAGTCTGAAACCACCACCGTGTTCAAACTGTAGAAGTGACACTTAACTGGCTTATGAGCCAAACGTCTGTAAGAATGACTGCACATTCCCTGTCTGAATCCCAGAATGAAACTAGTTTACTAACATTACGAGAGTGCCCTGTTTTAATGTGTCTTTGGGTCAGATACGTACAACCACAATACGTCAGCGTTTAGGCATTACAAACAATGTGTGGCCTTTGGACTTCAGGCAAACACTAAATCTGATAGAGAAAAGGTGCCTGGAAATTTTTAATTATTGATAAAGAAACACAAAACTACAATTTTGACGGTCTGATCCAAAAAATACTGTTTGTCAGGACTTATCTATAATTCTCTGATCTCCATAAAAGTGGTATTTTGTTGCTTTTGAACATTCATGGTTAGGGTTATGAGACGTCCATGAACAGATAAGTTGCCTTGCATGAAGAAGCAGATCCAGTGTAGACAAAAAGCATAAGACATTTATGAACAGCCCTATAAAGGATAATATAATTACAGTATGAGTGTTGTATAAGAGATTTAAATAACTTTGTTGTCCAGTAATCGATAAAGATTAATAATTTAATACTACGATAACATTGCCCTCAAACATTTTCTTTTAACGGTCTAAATGATTAACTGCCCTGCTTTGTTTTAAATATGGAAGCCTAAAATGCTGTCTAAAACAACAGAGAAGGAATTGATGCAACATGAGAAAATGCATCATTTGAAAACATTTAGGGCATTCATTCAGCACGAAAACAAAATGTCCCATCTACATGAATCCAGACATTAGCACATAGGGAGACACACGTCTTCTTCCCGATATGCAAAATATGTAGATAGGCTGTCACATACATATTTATTAAACTAAATCACAGCCTTATGTGGTTACATAATTGCAGCAGCTGACATGCGTGTGAATAGATTAATCATTCAGCACTAGTATAAACTATATGGTCACAGGTTGCTGTTCTATAATTAGTGGCTGTAGCCTCAGCTAAAGCTTTGTTCAAGAAGGATCATGTGCATTTTCCTGATAACTGTGAACCTGTGATTTATGTTGTTGTAAATGTTGAAATAATTTTATTAGTTTTTTTGATTCTTACCATATAAGCTGCTGTTTCATAATGTCTGAAATAATCTTTCAATTCCCACCACACACACACACACACACACACACACACACACACACACACACACACACACACACACACACACACACACACACACACACACACACACACACACACACACAACTTTACCTCTTCCTTTGTCTTATACACCAACATAATATTGATGAGTGCTCTTTGATCATGTAACTGCAAGGGCCCTGTAAGAAGATCAATGAAGGCATAAATGAGAAAACAAAATAAATAGAAACTTGACATTAAGTTATCCTCTCATGTTTGTGCTCATGATTGTGCTTAATTAGAGTCATAGCAATGAAGTTTGTGAGACTTACATATGCAAATCTGATGATGTTTTTGCCTATTGCTTACACACCTTTTGCAAAATATGGCCCAATATGATAAAACTGAAGATTAACAACTCACATCTTTACCAAAATGAATCACCCTTTCATATTACCAGCAACACACTGATGGGCCTTATATAAAACACCATATTGTGTTTTAAATTGTAATTTGCTCAAAACTCAGGAAAACACATTTCTGCAGTAATCAAACAGTAGGTTTCACAAAAAAACATTCACAAACACATTACAGAAATATACCAACAAAAGGTATAGAAGAAACAACGACGTGTGTGTGTGTGTGTGTGTGTGTGTGCGTGTGCACTAGACCCATTATTTTAGCTTTGTCAGACTTGCTTTCCTAGTCAACATTATTGGAAAACCCTTTGGGGTGGGTCAGGTCACACACATACAGCGGGTGCAACAAGTGAGAGGCAGATATTAGGAGTCGGCAGCCCCCTAGGACCCCCTCTTGACCTTAGTACACTCCAGTGTAATTCAGTAGCCACTAGCTCAAGACTGTGCTTGTGCTTTCAAGTCAATAACAAAACAACTAATTAGTATGAATGAGTGTATTTATACCATTTGAGGTAGTCTCAGAGTACTCCACGCTTCAGGCAGCATTCCCAGCAGGACAACCTTGCTGTTTTTTATGTTTTGTGAAAAGTCAGTATGGACAAACAATCCTGAACTATAGAGAAAGCAGAAAACTGTGAATTAGTGCAAATCCAAACAGGTATTAGTCATACATATTCATCTGACCACACAAACGTAGTTGAGGTAGTTTAGATGAACTATTTGGAGATAATAAAGACGTACTGCAAAGATTTTTGGTTTTTGACCAAATGGTCAAACAAACAAAATGATTAATTTGTACGACAGATTATTAAACAGGCAAAGCTAACACATACATTACAGAAACTAGTGCTCATGCTGATTCTCTGTACACTTCCATAAATAATTTCCCCTGTATTTTCACTCTGTGTAACTTAACAACTTGCTGGTTAAGAAAAGTGAATTATATTATATAACTCTTAATATATTATCGCCATCATAATCAAGTTTGGAAAACTAAAGCTAGATAATTTAACAGTTCTCACCTTTAGGGGCGCACGAGCGGCAAACAAAATGAGGACCTGGATCGTAAATGTTGCCTTGTGTTAATTTTGCTTTCACTCAAACTGGTGGCGGTGTTGACCAAATATGTTTGTTATTTTATATGATGTAATCAACTATAGTAAAAATTACTTTCTATAACTAACTGATATTTAATTATCTACCTTTTTACTATTTATTTCGCTCAGGCATAGTTTGGACAGCTATCCCGGTGACGTCTTCTTGAAGTGTGGGGTTTTGTAGTTCAGTGGCGCTGTCGAGTGTGTTAGGGACGTAGTGTTGTCAAAGGCATACACAAGTGCAGGTAAGCCTCAACGCATCTACTTGTAAATGACAATTTGTTTTAATCTGCAGTAGAAGCAGACATTGAATAAAGCGCTCATGTACAATTTTAAGACAAGCACAGTGGAGGCACCTACTTGGCAAATGAATGGGTTGCTTTAGCTAACAAGTAGCCAGCTAGTTAGCTTCCCTAGCGTTCACGCAGCTTCCAGTGTCATTGATTTGGTGTTGTCATGGTTTTAGTAATATAGTTTTCACTTGCTGTGTACGTGCTTTAAGATCTTTGATACGTAGTCGATTAGTATATAGGTGCAATATCTGGTCTTGTAATTATGTCCTGTCACACTGCTGGATAGGAATCTAGGTGAAAGGTCACAGCAAGGGGAGAGGGGTTGGTCTGTTTGATAGATACTGACGTTTTTTTGTTATAACGTAATTAATCAACCCATAAGACATAACCAACATAAGGACACATTCAAACAGCTGCTTAAGGAATTGTGTATAATTCAAAATGCAGTTTGGTCAAGAAGTTCAGCTCTGCAGGTCTTGGAGATGTATCGCAAGCTTAGGGCTTATGATGATCTATCAAATAATTTTGTGGTATTACATAACATAGTCAGTAGACAAATATAGGCTGATATAGAAACAGGGGTTATCAGGGCTGACTTAGACACTGAGGTCAGGTTCACCTGAATTGAAAATTAATTATTCATTATTCAAAATATCCGTACTAAAAGGTAAATCCAGCCTTGCTTGACTTTAACACTGAAATGTTATATTGTTGAGCTTTTACCGTTTTGGTGAGATATTTTCTCTCTGTGCAGAACATCATGGCTTCCATGTTGCTGAACTCAGTGCGGAGCTGCTCTGTAAATTCTTCCTGGGGAGTTCGCTTTGGTAAGTTGTCTGTTTTATATATTTGTGTGATGGTTTAACAGACTCCAAAATATGGTAATTAATTATGGGAACTCCGTGGACCCATGTCACTGGTTTAACAATTGGTGCTTTTCTGTGTGGAGTTTGCATGTTGTTCCCGTGGGTTCTCTTTGGGTTCTCTACGTAGAGGTCAAGAGGTTTTCGTTCAGCTCTGCAGGTGTTGCAAGCGTAGGCTTAGGAAGCAGCATTAAATTTCAAAAATCCATAGTCAGTTGACAAATATAGAGACAGTGGTTTTCAAGGCTGACTTGGACGTTGAAGTCATAGGTTTTTCTGACCCTTTGCTTACAGAAGGAGACCTGCATGTTACATTAATGATGTTTACTGTGGTTTAAGTAACTTGAAGATGAAGAACTTTTTGACCATGTGTTTCAGGAGCTCGTGCTCTCAGTACCACATCCCAGTTCCAGGCTCAGGGTACATCATTGTATAATCTACTCAGAATCTGAGCAAAACTGTCTCCCATCGACAATTAGATGATGCATATTAAGTGTTGTCTATATTTTCTATTAGTTCAGACAAAGAGCAAGAAAACACTCGCCCGACCGGGTGTGAAGAACATAGTACTGGTGGAAGGAGTTCGAACCCCTTTCCTGCTGTCTGGAACCACGTATGTCTCGTCCATTGATTGGCTACCAGGCATCAGTGATGTGATGATTAACATTTTAAATAATTTAAATTTTAAACTTGAATGATGCTTGAGGAGAGATTATCCCAGTGGCTTAAAGATTAAGCCTTTCTGTTCTTGGTTTACAGGTATGTCGATCTAATGCCCCATGACCTGGCCAGAGCAGCTTTGCAGTAAGTGTATTTAACTGTATCAAACTCTATCAAGTTCAATATAGGAGGGTTTATTGACATTTCAGCCAAAGTCCACAGATATTTTAAAAAACAACTGCAACTAGCAGCAGTGTCATTTAAAATTAAACTGGAAGTCACTCTTTACAGGTACTTGGTCTCTTACCTACACGAATTTGAACTCCTGGCCCTATTCTGTTGTATTCATGTTTCCCTCTAATCCATCCCATATGTCTTCTAGAGCAGTTTGTGCACATAACTATGAAAAACATGTCATTTATCTTTCCACTTCCATTTGTCTAGGGGTCTGCTGGACAGGACAGGTTTGCCCAAGGACGCTGTAGACTACATTGTGTATGGAACAGTCATCCAGGAGGTCAAAACGAGCAATGTAGCGAGAGAGGTACGTTTGGACATAAAGCTGCGTTTTCACGCTTGTTCTGTTGTGCACCTTCATGATTTACATCGGTTTCAGGCGGCACTGACTGCAGGATTCTGTGACAAAATCCCATGTCACACCGTCACTATGGCCTGCATCTCCTCCAACCAGGCAATGACCACAGGTACTGTATGCCAGGGAAATAATCTGCACTGTGGCTCTTGCAATTGGTTTATAATGTACACACCATGAACAAAAATAGGTGTTTTCTTCTTCATTTATCTTTTCCTTTCCCCCCTTTTCTCCAGCCTGTGGTCTGATTGCAGCAGGCCAGTATGATGCTGTTATTGCTGGAGGTGTGGAGTTTTTGTCTGATGTTCCTATTCGACACAGCCGTAAGATGAGGAAGATCATGCTGTCCCTCAACAAGGCAAAGACCGTCGGCCAGAAGATGGGTCTGATAAGCAAAATACGGATGGGACACTTTGCGCCAGAGGTAAATGCTCCACCACTGAATTGCTTCTCCTGACAGTATTTCCTCCTCTAACCTATTTTAATGTGTGCGTGTGTTTATCTAGCTTCCTGCTGTAGCCGAGTTCAGCACGGCGGAAACCATGGGCCACAGCGCCGATCGTCTTGCTGCTGCGTTCGGGGTGTCTAGAATGGAGCAGGACGAATATGCTATGCGATCACACAGTCTGGCAAAACAGGCCCAGGACAAGGGTCTGCTGGAGGATATCGTCCCCTTCAAAGTGCCAGGTGAGAAACATTAATAATTTCACCAGTTGGTTATTAAATGATGGTCCGCGGAATACAGACATTTTATATTTATTTGTGTGCGTGTGCTTTTTCCAGGTCGGGATATTGTTTTTAAAGACAATGGCATCCGTCCGTCGTCCATGGAGCAAATGGCCAAACTAAAGCCCGCCTTTATCAGACCACATGGCACTGTCACTGCTGCCAACTCGTCTTTCATTGTAAGTGCTCTCACACACACACACCAGGGGAAGATCATTCTAAACCTAAAATAAACACAAGATCACCTGAAGCAAAACACTGATGTTTTCAGTGAGACGCTAACTTTATCATCTTAACTTTATGTTTTCTGGTGACATTAGTGAAATAAATCCACTGTGGTGTTTCTTTGATCTGTTATTGCTGCTGTCACTACTCAAACAGCCTTGCCTAATAATGTGTGTGTGTCCTCAGACTGACGGTGCCAGTGCTGTGCTCATCATGTCTGAGGAGAAAGCTTTGGCGATGGGCTTCAAGCCTAAAGCCTACCTCAGGTACCCGCACACTCTCTGCTTTAAAGCAGCAGCTTTAGCTTAATGAGGCTCTTTCAGTTGATCATACTGTGTTTTCATCTTGACAGAGACTTTGTCTACGTGTCCCAGGACCCTAAAGATCAGCTGCTAATGGGGTGAGCCTCACTGCCCTGTTTTACTCTGTGAAGCCCGGTGAAAAAGTCAACTAAGTTTATTCATATGCAAAGGTTTTAAAGCAATCATAGCCACTTTAAATCTACTTTGACCTACAGAAAAGTTGAAGCTTCTGTTTTGTGTGATATTTGTATGAATACAGTGGTTAGAGTACTGTAAGGCAGAGTAAAAGAGCCTGGGCACAAAGTAGGAGATCACATTCCCTTCAGAAGCAAGAGTACGAACTATTCCAAAAACACCATGTTTTGAGATGTGTAGATGCTCAGGACACTGAGAACTCATGACGCCATAATACGTAGTCTTATTAACTAACTAGCTAACTGCTTTTTAATATTAATGATATGTATAAACACTTTTTTTTTTCCAGGCCAACGTACGCGACACCCAAAGTCCTGGAACGTGCCGGCTTGTCCATGAACGACATCGATGTCTTTGAGGTTCACGAGGCATTTGCGGTAGGTGATCAGTAAACAGCGCGGGTGTGTGTGCATTGATTAATGAATAATGTCCAATATTTTATGTCATAATCATTTTGTTTTTAATAAAATAAAGAAATCCCAACTTCCATGTTGGCCTTAACCCAAGTGTGTTATTTATGGACATCCAAGGTGGAGTCCGATTCGCTGGTTCACTTCACATCCTGCACTTTTGATTCAGTAGAAATCAATGTGTTTTCTGCCTCGTGGCTGTGGTTACACTGATAGAATGGGTGTTTTCCAGGGTCAAATAATGGCAAATCTGAAGGCCATGGAGTCGGACTGGTTCGCTCAGACGTACCTGGGCAGGAAAACGAAGGTAAAGACAGCTGCTGGTCAGCTGTGAGCCTTTTCTCCTTTTAAATGAGACTCCTGACGGTTCATTGTTATATTACTGGTTATATTGCACTGGTTTGCTGTAGGTTGGAGCTCCTCCCATGGAGAAGCTGAACCTGTGGGGCGGCTCGCTGTCTTTGGGTCACCCGTTCGGCGCCACGGGCTGCCGGCTGGTGACGGCGGCGGCTCTGCGTCTGCAGAAGGAGGGCGGTCAGTACGGGCTGGTGACGGCGTGTGCCGCTGGAGGACAGGTAAACGCCTGGTGGGCGGTGGAGAGTGGCTTCATGTCACTGTTGGGTGGTGACATGCGTTTGTGTTTTCCAGGGACACGCCATGCTGGTCGAGGCCTACCCCCAGTAAAGCACCAACATCTCCATGCAGATCCAGAGAGTTCATGGAGCCGCGCGCTAACATAGACAGCAGGGTATGACGGCTCGCACCAGTTTGCCTTGGTCAGAAGAAAGAGTCATACGTGTGAATGTGTCTGTGTGCGAGAACATTTGTACAAATTCGTCTTTTACGCAGATAAATTATAGCAGAATGTCGTCCAGAATCTCTGCCTTTTGATTTTGTGGACTTTGAAGAGCTTCATGTCGAATGTTTGGACGCCCAGAGGAGCCGCTGATCTCGGCTATTGTTTATAACAACGCTGTAATATTGTTTTCTTACAAACTGTTGGAATTAAATGATGTGATGATAAACACGCTGACACTCATTCCGACTTTGCTTTTCTTCTTCTTCGGTTTTGTATCGGGCGCTGGAGACTGGGTTTGTGCTTCTATAGTAATAATAGTTCTGCCCAAATAAACAACTGAAGATCTTGTGCCAATGACTGGGTTTGTTGGTGGTGTTTTTGGGACGATTCGCTGCTTGTGCTGATTGAAGGCCTTGACGTATGGACAACAACCCAGAAGTTTGATGGGCCATGTTTTATTCAGCAGAGACTGGAGCTATTGTAAGAAAAAGAAAGATCAATGTATGGAAAGCTTTGTTTCATGCACAACAAAAACAGATTTTGAGCGTCAGGGGGTGAAATGTGTCTTTAACACATATCACATTTGCATTTCCAAATTTCGGGCGCATTTGCATCTGCGCTAAGACGTGTCAGCGGCGGAGCCGCTTAATTGATGGCGAACCACGCTGTCTGCTGTGACAAGGCGACTGATGTTAATGAGGAGCTAAAGAGCGACGCTCGGGCGTCCTGGTGATTTAAAGCAACATGAATATGGAAACGTGCGAGCGTGACTGGCAGGTGACTTGAAAGTTCAGGCTGCGCCGCGTCTTGGTGATATTCGCACGCGCGCGTCGAACTTTTTCCGCCAGCTGCGCTGTTTGTGTAATTGACTGCGGATGAGTAAATTCCTATCAACACATGCCTCGTCTCCCGCTTTGGTGTGCGCCATCCCCTCAGCGCGCACCGGGGATCCTGACACGCGCACACCTGAGGTTGGAGCCTTGTTAACATAACTTCAGTCAGACACCTCCGTTTAAAATGTATTTAAAGATTTAATTCTTCCACTTTAAGAAATCCTTGACTCCGAGCGAGCGGGAGGAGCTGATTAATGCAGCCGAGCCTGTCACACGGGCTGCGGGCGGAGGGGAATAAAACCAATGTTTTACTGCCGAGGCAAAACGGAGCTCAAATGTAAATAGCAGGGAGAGAGACAGAAGAGGGTTTTTTGTGTTTTTAAAGCTTCAAAAACGCCTGAACCCTGCGAGACACCGGAGACACGCAGACACACACCGACGTAGCGGGCCGCCTCCCCGCCTCAGCGGGGCTTTGATCACGCGGAACCTTTTATGGGGAATGACTGGCGCGTGCACCCGCTGCTGTCACTACAAATCTGCCTCACCGAGCGCGCACAGAGGAGGGGGGGGGGCGGGGGCTCGGGGTGTGAGCGCGCGGGGAGGGAGTAGGTGTGCAGCGGTGTCTTTCATCTCGTCCTAGCCGGCTCACGCGGGGCGGCACCTGCTGAAAAGCTGCGCTTGACTCGCGGTTTCCCCCACCTGCGCGCGCGCGCGCGCGTGTGGCGTTCAGGGCACCGTACTGTACACGCCCCGGGAATCTGAATCGTTTCCCAGAGTTCAGGGTCATTCGGGACACTTGTTGCGTTATTTCGAGAGAACTTCAAGGAGACTGGTTTCAAAATGTACACTTTTTCAGTTTCTCATATTTTAATGCGTTTACAATGCATGTAATCCAATAATGCAGCGTAGTTTATATTAAAGATATGTTTATAGTATTTTGTCAGCAGCAAATATTCTATAATATCAATTCCGTATTCATTTTTCACGCTGGTAATTGGTCTAATTGGTGCTGTCTTTACTTGTGTCACACATCTGAGTTTGGAGTTTCTACGAAGTCAAATATATATTGTGTCTAAAATATTTAACTTCGAATTGAAAACACCATAAATCGCAAGTTTCTGGACCAGATTTCATGGAGGTAATAAAAACAACAATAAAACAAACACCACAGAGGCTCCAACGCTCACAGATGAACTACTGTAACTCTATTCTGTCAGTTCACAAAAAAAATAAGAAACTGCAACATGTGCTGAACTATTTATTGTCGAGGAGCAGTGAAGTTCAAACCAGAACCTCTGGATCCGTCACTCACTGCACTTTAACAACATCACAGCCCCACTCATTTACAGTAACACTGTAAATCAATACGTTTACCGTTGTGACGGATGGACTCGTGAATGAGTGCATGAGACTTAATGACATCACAGCATCTACAACTAGAAAAAAAGGTCTCTTCACATAAGATTCATGTTGAAACGCTGCGTGTCCTCACATTTTAAACCCGCTGTGTTTATTTGGCCGAGCCACAAGGTCGCGGCGTTTGCTGTGTCTGCTGCTCAGCGCAGACGTCTCCTTAGTTTGCTGCTCCTGCCTCTGGAAACGCGGTTTACACCTTCAGCAAATGCTGCAGCGGTCGTCCCTGCAGGTGAAACCCTGAAACATTCAGTGGATGCTTCAGTTCCTACCAGCAGCAGCAGCCAGTGCAGCCAAACGTGCTAAACTACTGGTGTTGATCCGATCGGGGCCCGTGAGCCTCTGTGGGTTCAGGTGGGAACGTTGGTATCTTCAGCAACCTGCCTCCCCACACACACACACACACACACACACACACACACACACACATAGAGATGCATTGTACACTAACTGTACACAGGTGGAAGACAGAGGCTGTGTGTTGAGCAAGTGGATTATGAGGAACGGTAATTGGCTGTCCAGAGAAACTGCCCATGTGAATCTGTGTGTGTAGGTGTGTGTGCCCTGTCCGGACTTCATCATGTTCTCATAACGGTCAGTTAGGGTTGTCGGCCAGGCTCGATCTCCTGTCGGGATTGTAAATGTTATTGATCAGACGCATGCGCTGCATCCGTAACGAGAGCTGAGACACTGTTCACTCCCTTACACGCGCACACACACACACACACACACACACACACACACACACACACACACACACACACACACACACACACACTAGTGAGTCCAAGTCATTAGGAGCCGTACACACTCATAGATACATCCTCATTAACACTCCCTAGTCATACACCCTAAACATCCATACACACCGAGCTGCTAGACAACACACACACTCACTGACTGATTTTGAGATTGGGGAAAGTGAGTGAAAGACGGGGTCCATGAAATGTGTGTGCAGCATGTCAGTGTGCACGGACGTGTGTGTCTGCGCCCGCGTAGAGCGTGACATTTGTGTGTGTGTGTGCATGTGTGCGTGTGTGTGTGTGTGTGTGTGTGAGTCTGTCAGCCTCGGCGTCTCGTGTCAGGGCGAGAGGCGAGACATTAACAACTTCTGTCATTGTGCTGACAAATGGTGGCAGAAGATTTCCCATGGTGCCCTGATGACTGCTGGCGTTTGTCAACAAGCCCTGTCACCGTGGCGATGAGGGGAGGGTGGGGGAGGGCTTGTGACAGGCCCCGGACCCGTTCCCATGAGCACCAGGGAAAGAGAGAGGGTTTTGTGTGTGGATGTGTCAGTGTGTGTTTGTGTGTTGTAGCGGGAGAGGGGAAGGAGGGGAGGCAGGGAGCGAAGGGTTGTCTCTCAGCAGCTTTCATACATAGACTGCGAAAAAACCAAAATGAGCTGTCACTGCAATTCCCAGGATGCCTTGCTGTTTAGCATAGCAGCAACAGCAGCAGCAGCAGCAGCATGAGCGGTGTGTGTGTGTGTGTGTGTGTGTGTGTGTGGGCCAGCGAGCTGATGAGCTAACTCTCTCACTCTGTCTATCCACACACACACACACACACACACACACACACACACACACACACACACACACTCCGATAATTAAGCAGAGCAGAAGCTCCCCCTGACGCAAGGCAGAGCTCATCTGCATTTTGGCCTCCGGCACGCAGTTAGGAGCAACGCCTGATGGAGGGAGAGCGAGAGGGTAAGTGAGGGAGGGAGGGATGGAGGTGTAGAGAGAAAAAGAGAGAAGGAGAGAAAGGGAAGAGAGAGGGAGAGAGAGAGAGGGTAAGGAGCCAATTAGCCAGCTGGATGGATGAGTGACTGACAGCACTCCTGACAACACTGCTACCCTGAGCTTTGTGCCACACACACACACACACACACACACACACACACACACACACACACACACACACACACACACACACCTTGCTCTCCATCTCCTCATCCATCCATCGCTCCCTCACCTCAGCCTCCTGCTCTGTTTGTGTCTCACGCTGTTTTGGTGTCTCCTGTTCTCGTCGCCTGCGTCGCGTGCTCCAATCGCGTCTCGCCGTCGCCAACGACCTCGTCCAATTCATAGCGCCCGCTGGGCCGGGGGCCCCGCCTCTTTGGCACCTGGAATCTGAGGGGGTCAAAGGTTGACGTGCTGCCGCTGCGAGGACAGAAAGTGAGTTTGTAACGAGTTGTTTTCGGGTCCGTCCCGACAAAGAGCTGCTGGACGGATCTCTTGATGTTTGGAATGAGGACATATTGTTTAATGCCGTTATTGTCACCTCTTCACATCAGGATCAGGATTAGCTGCGATTAAGTTTAATAATGAATCTGCAGGATTGGAATCGAGGGATTATGGGTCGGGCGTCCGCTTGATACACACCCTGATTTAAATCCCATTATCGGGTCAAACAAAGTGGAGAGGTGATGGACAAATATCCTACTGCTTAAATAGGCATTAACACAGGAGCCGAGAGCGGCGCAGAAAGGCACAGGGAGCGATCTGACATGACAGACTGCTGACCAGGCACCAACCATCAAGGGCCCTTCAGGAACCCAGAAAACTTTCCTGGAGTTTGGCACTTCTGCGTAGAGTCCCATTAAAATGTTCACACAATGTGATATAAAACAGGACTCAGAATAATCCACGTCTCCACAGACTCCGATGAAGACGTTACAGTGCACGGTTCCGTGTCCGTGTCACGGGTTCTAATTGGAACGCGGCGTTTGTGAGGCTCAAACCTCCCAACCTGCTCGTTTCTGACGTTTCAATAAAATCATTCCACTAATTGGAAACCAGTACATTGTGTTTCATCTGCTGTGCGTTTCTCCTGAATTGGGAGCGACACCTGTGGTATCGATAGAAACTCAGGCATCACGGCCTCGGACTCAACTCAGAGGGAACGCAAAAAATGACCCGCTGCTTTTTAACAGACAGGGCAGCGTTTTAACTCTGAAAGGTGCGTTTCTCTGCTTCCTGTTGTGTCGCCTCTATTATCACTCAAAGGCCAAGGGCAGGAAACAGTCAATGCATTTAGTACATGACAAGGTTCCCTTTGACCCTGAGCAGGTCTCTGTTTGGACAAAGCAGCGATAAGAAACACAGGCGTTCACTGAGAGAGGACGCGTTTGCTCCACGTCTGACTAAAAACCAGCCGAGCAGCGCGTCGTGATGCAAACACAACACAAGGCAGGAACAGTTCAACACAAACACACCAGCATGTTTAGCATTTACAGTAGGCGGCGTCTCCGTCATAGACGTCATAGACTTAAGCCACAAACACACACACAAGGTGATTGTCTCACTTCAGGAATTCACTGCGGGAACCGAAGGCCTCGCCACGAGCCGCCGCTCCCTGCTCAGACGCAAAGGAGCCGAAAGGGGCCGGAGGGGGAGGAGGGGAGTCACAGCTGGAGCGAGTCACAGCTGGAGCGAGTCACAGCTGGAGCGAGTCACAGCTGGAGCGAGTCAACAGCTGGATTAGAGAGGAGGCAGAGATGGTGGAGGCTGAGATCAGATCAGATCCTTTGTTGACCTGCAAACACAGTTCAGCAATTCATTTGTTAAATACTGGAAAAATGGAAAACAGCAGTTTAATAATAAGATATATGTTTCTAATAATAAATATATGTTTCTAATATTTTTAAACGGTGATGTCCTTTTGCTTAAATCCTAAACTAATCTAAATGATTTTACTAGATTTGGCTTTTCTCGTGCACGTGATCATGATTTAATAAAATGAGCAACAGTAATGTTAGAATATATTTAAGAACAGATGTTTAACATAATAATAAAGTGCTGCTTTCTTGTTTATTCTATTTTAGGAAACTAAATCTTTTCACATCCTTCACATTTTATTATCTGTTGTTTCTAATATTTAAATGAGGGTCATAAGCGACCATGTTCAGTAGCTGAGCCAGTTACGACTGTGGGTAAATTACAAACGTTATGACAAGAATACAATGAAAAGTTCAAGTAGATTCAATGTTATGTAGCATTTTTCAAGTCTTAATCGTTTTAAAATGAGCAGATTAATGATGTGTTTTGATGGCATTATTTCCACCTGATGTTTAATCGTGTCATCTAACATTGAACCATATTTCAACCCCACACACATTGTCAGTATGAAATGATGTGACATTAGGAACGAGGACCTGCTAACGTTCCCAAACAAAGCGTTTTGGCGTGTATTTGCACATGTTGAATGCCGGCGTCTGACACGTCGTGGAGCTAAATGCGGTCGCAGACGTGTGCATTTAGGTCACTCGACCCCGATCTGCGCGCACAGACGCGTTCCACTGGAGCGGAGCCCGACGACAGGTGATGTTGGGATGAGTGAGGAGAGGAAGAGGGGGGCGAGCGAGGGCTGAGTGACGGGAGAGAGCGAGGGCGAAGGGATGGAGGGGAGTAAATCCTTTTCTTCATCATTACGTCCTCGCTGCCACTGCCCTCACCTTAATTAGTCTCAGAGCAGCGGCCAGAAGTCTGCTCATCCCTCCCTCCTCATCCCTTTCACCTCCTTCTCTTTCTTCCTCTGCTCTCTCTTTTTCCTCCAGCGATTTCCACACTTCCTCTGTCTCTCTCGCGCTGCACTTCATCTTCGTCTCGGTGGAAATTGACTGAAATACCAAACCCCTAACCCCACAATATCAACAGCTGTGCAGCTACACACACACACACAGCACAAAGAGTTTAATGTTGGTAAATACCGCACACGCCACGCAAAACGCACCCCACGCACGCACGCACGCACGCACCACACCACCACACACACACACACACACACACACACACACACGCGCGCAGATGCTCCAGGCTTGACAGCTATAAATACAGAGGATTGCAAAGAGGAGGAAACTCAGTTAAAAAGTTAAGTGGGGAAAAAAGGCGCTGTGAGATTGACACCCGGCGTCTCAGCTCTCTAGAGGCTAAATTAGGAGATCCACCGCGACACACACACTGACAGACAAACACACCTTCCCTGAGATAATGCACAGCCACACGTTTTGTAAGGTGCATGCACACGCTGTGAAGCGTGTGTGTGTCATGTCACACTGCAGACATCCTCTCACCTGCTCCGTGTTGACGGCCACTGGGACCTGAAGCCGCTGCACTGTTGAACACAGTGCATCTGTGCTGCGTTCCCTTTTCTCTTCAACGATTTCAAATTTATTTTAAAGTGGTGTGAAATAAATGAAAATCCATAATTTTTACAATAACTTCAAATGCCTGTGAATCCACTCGATCAAAGCTTTTAATGCTCCAAATATTAACACTCGTTTGCTTACGTTCATGTTTTCCTTCTAGTGTATTTGAATAAGTATGTGTTTAATATCAGCTGTTGGATTAATACACAGAGAACAACTGAAACCCCCAAATTGTCAAATAAATAACGTAAAGATGATTTGAGTTGGGTCACTTACTGTGGAGTTGTTGGATTAAATAGGCTGAACAGAAGCCTCCATCACAACAGACTAATGTTATATTCTGAATGTTTGCATGTCTGTTATATGAACGTGATTCACCCGTGCACGTGGGACTCGGGGCGACTTTCCCTGCAGGTGGAGCTCCTGACGCTGCTCCGTCCATGACCTCTGATCCTCGCGGCAGCTCCGTCTCGCCGCAGCCTCCGCTGCAGCCGCTAGATGGCGTTCAGGCTCTTTACACTCAAACGCCACGAGGGCGTCTGAGCTCGCGCTCGTTCGTCAAAACGCAGCCAAAGAACATTACATTCACACATCCACATCAGGTCATGTGTTAAATGTGATTAATGATAAAACATTTTAATGGGATTAATATTTATATTTGCTCGGTGGCGATGAGACTTTAATCATGTTCATTCACTGTATGAAATTAGGAAGTATCACATTCCCGTTCAGGACTTATAATGAGCCATAATGTTTTATAGATTCGGAGCTCACTATTATCATAGGTCACGTGTTATTCCACACTATATTAACACATCAGTACATCTACAATGAAGACGTCCATCCGTTATTCAGGCAGTAGTTTATAGAAATGCACCACTTTACACACATGCAGAGAGACAGGAAGTGTTCAGCCCATTCTTGCGTAAATCACTTGGCCTCGGGGCTCTTTTAACCCTTTCCCTGTGTTCTCTGTGTGAGCGTGTGTGTGTGTGTGTGTGTGTGCGTGTGTGTGCGTCTCAGATGTCCCCTGAAAACGCTAATGCTGGTGGACAGTGTAGTGGAACTGGTTCCTGTGATGATGGTGCGTTTAAGTTTCCACAGTTAGAAACAACGCGTGTATGAACAGCGTCAACGGGAGGAAACGCAGAATTGATGTGATGCAGGACGGGAAAAGGTTACGTTCTGATCCCTGATCTGTGGGTCTCAAATACAGTAAATACAATTTTATTGTATTAATTTTACATTCTTACTCTACGCTATTTTTTTGTTATATTATGTGTTCATCACATGGCTGCAGTTTAATCAGCATCGCTTGTAATGAAACTAAACTATACTGATTTAACACTAAACTGTTAAATCAGCACTTCTCCGTCCAATAACAACATGTTTTATTCTGATGTTTCTGTTCTGGTTAAAGCAGATTAAATGATTAAATCCAAAGTTCAGTGGAGGACGGGTTGTGTTTGTGTTTGCTGCTACTTAAACAATTCTATTTCACCACAGTTACATTAAATCAAATGAAATACGCAGACTTAGATTTATTTTAATTCTCACACTGCAGGTCTTTAACCTCGACCGACGGCGATTAATTCATTCTGCTGATCTTTTGAATCATCAGCAGCATCGTGGTCGTGTCTCTGACCGGTCGCCTGCACGGACCCAGAGCACCCCCCCACACACACACACACACACACGCTCGCTCACTCACACACTCACTCACACACTTACTCACACACACACACACTCACACACACACACACACACACACACACGTTTGCTCACAGACACACTTACACACACACACACTCATTCACACACACACACACACACACACACACACACACACACACACACACACTCACACACCCTCTGACACACACACAGACACACACAGAAACACACACATGCACGCAAACACTCACACATACAGTCTCACACACACACACACACACACACACACACACATACAGTCTCACACACACACACATACAGTCTCACACACACACACATACACACACTCACACGTACAGTCTCACACACACACACACACATACACACACACTCACACTCACACATACAGTCTCACACACACACACACACACACAAATACACACACACAGACCCAACACAAAACAACCCCACACCCCACACACCCACACACACACACACACACACACACACACACACACACACACACACACAGACACACACACGCGTCTCACTTGCTGAACCCCCATAATGCTCCTATTAGCAGCTTCAGTTAAAATGGCACTTCATCAGGCAGCTGACAAGTGAATTATCGCTCCCTTTTTCCTCCCTATTTCCCTGCCTTTCTCTCTCTCGCCCTCCCTGCCTCTCTCTCTCTCTCTCCCTCTGTCTGGTCTGCCTCGGTCTCCCACTCTCCCCCCGGCTCAGTGACAGTAGCCTTGAGGCCTGAGATAAAGAGAGGCGCGCGGCGCTCGCGCTCTCACACACAACTCTGCAGAACCTGAAGTGACATCCTGTCAAAACAATAGTTTACTACAACAGGAACTTGTGTGTTCTGTCAGACAGAGGCTGAACTTCAACTGTGGGACATATAGATTCCTCTTTCATATTGATCTCCCCCACTTTGTGTGTGCGTGTGTGAGCATGTGTTTCATTTGGGCCGGTACCCTTGGATCCCAGCCCAGAATCAGAGCCTGTATGTGCAGCTCTAGACTCAGAGGACAGTTTAGATGCTGCTCATCACAGGGCGTGTGCGCGGCTCCAGGGACCGGTCGCCGTCGCCGACAAATCTCCTCCAGAGCTCATGTGCGCGGCTGAAGACTCCGGCGCTGCTTCCCGTCTCGCTTTTGTAAATGTGACGTTCTATTTCTGCCTGAAACCCAGTAGTGCAGCTGGAGGTGCCAGGATGCAGGCGTGTGGAGAGGAGCAGCTGTTTCTAAGCATTCCCACATCTGAACGCGAACGCGTCGCGTTCTCCTCCAAGCGGCAAAAAGGGGTGAACGTGGACCAGAAAGAGGCTCTTTGAGTCACATCGTGACGACCTCTTGGCCCAAAAAGTGATTTTCACAGCTCGGCCTCGTGTTTTTTACTATGCGGTAACTGTGCCTTCTTCGTGTGACATCATCTGTTTGGGGAACAGCTGGTTTTCAGTCTTTTTAATGTGATGGACGTCTGCTACAGTATTTTCCATATTTCACAGATTATAGCATTTTACACAAAACTGTCGATGTGCCTCCAACTCCACTAACCCTTAAGAAACTTTTCTGAAGTGTTCTTTGTCTCATAAGGCAGGTCTGATGAGCAGCCACCAGGGGGCGACGTAGAACGACCTGCGCCCAGTAAACACCCTCCTTAAAACACTCTGAGCCGGACCCTCTGAGGTGATTAGGCCAGATTTGAATTCTGAGGAAATAACATATCAGATCCTAAGACATCGGCTTGTGTTCTTCCTGCTTTAATAAAGCTTTGAGTGAACACGCTCTGCATTTTGAAGTCCTATAATTTCATATTTGTCTGTTCATTCAAGGCCTTGGTTTCACGGCTGCAGCCCGTGGTGCGTTCAGGGACGGCTCTCCTCAGGTTTTCTCGCCTGTGAAGGAGCCGCGCGGAGTGTGTGGTGGGTTTGGTGGCGTGTTTGCGTGCAGCACCGTGCGATTTGGAGGCGGTCAGATGGTAAAACCTCACATCCACACACACAAAAACAAGCACAAACAAAGACCCGCACACATGGACAGACAGGAACAGACAGAGAGACGGACACACGGATCCATATATAATATAACCACGTGTGTGTACGTGCAGGCGCAGATATCTGTGTGTGTGTGTGTGTGTGTGTGTGTGTGTGTGTGTGTGTGTGTGTGTGTGTGTGTGTGTTACGTGTGCGTGGTACCTGGCCAGCAGTGGTAACAGGCTCTGAGGCCTTTAATGGGATTTAGCCCGAGGCTGTTTTATTAAGATGTCGGCTTTCCCTGCTGCCTCTGCAGCTGACACCATTCCCCACTGATACCCCCCCCCCCACACACACACACACCAGCCTCCAAGCTGCCCCCCTCCTCCGCTTTACACCCAGCCTTCACCCCACGCAAATCCCCTCACCCGCCCCCCCGTCCCTGCCCCGATGCCCCCTCTAACACACTGTTCTCCTCACTATAATGACCCCGCCTCACCCGCTCCCCAGCCCTCACCCCGTCGCCACGCTCTCCTGGGTCACTGCTGTTTTATTCATTTTAGTTTTGATGTGGAGGCTAATTACTGGTAATTGTCACCATAAAATTCTGAGCTACTATAAAGAAGCATAAAGAAAAGTAAAATCTGTCGATGCTCCGAGCCTTTAATTTATTTATCTACTTGTTGGCGTCTTCACACGACGACATGATGTAATAGAAAGTGAGAGAAAACTCTTGGCGAGATCTATAAGGGGTCAAGAAGCAAGTGAGACGCAGAGGCAGACGGAGAACGTGGAGTCGACTTCTCCTGCAAACCCTCTAATCCTCTGTCAGGCAGCTGCACCTGAGCTGTGGTTTGATGATTCCACTCATAGATTCACCAACCTGCAGTTTCCCAGACTGCTGTGGTTACAGTTTGATCATTTTCCCAGCTTCCGTCCTGGCACCGAATCGCGAGGCAAAGTGGAATAAAGCCGGTTTGGAGCGCGTGACGAGCGCCGTTTCATCGCTTTAGCAGATCGGCTCTTCCTGGTGAATTTCTGCAGATTCCCATATTAATTTTGACTTTAGTAACAACACAAATTAATCAGTATTAGGCAAAAGGCCACAATTTAAATTTATTTAAAAAATAAAATTATTTTTCTTGACTTGTATATTTTGTATTAAAATAATTCCTATATAATAATAAGTATAATAAACAGAGGCAGTAGAATAGGGAATGAACCGACAAGAAACAAACACAAAATGCTTATTTAATTCAATCAACTTAAACGAAAATAAGGAGTTTTTTATTCAGTGACATTGTGTGTTTCTTGTGTCAGATGACTTTATTCGTGTTGTTTGATAATACATTAGTTTCTCATCCAGCAGCTTCTGTTGTTGTCTGACGCGCTGCTTTTACTCCATCCTTCTTCAGCTGTTTTTTAACTAATGCATATTGGAGAAATTGGACTGGTGCTGTATTGATTAAAACACAACTGCGGGCATGCAACATGAAATAAAGAATAATATCTTTGAGGCAGCTCTCGGTGCTCAGTGTCAGGATTTATTGGCCGGCGCGCGCCTGAATAAGACAAGGCCAAAAGTGTGAGATGGAAATTCCTCCTGAGAGATTCTCACACTGATAAAGTGTTCTCTGTCATCCTTTATTATTCCTACGCCGGTTTGGTTCTCATGGTTCCGCCGGCGCCGCTGCTGCCGTTCCCCTGGAACACTTAGCCCCAGTCCTTCGCCGTGAACGGAGCCCACAGCGGTGACTGCCTTCCCTGGGCCTGGACCTGTAGGCGCTCCCCCCAGGTGCGCGCTTCCTGTGCCCCGCTCCCCCCGCCGCCCCGAGGTCCCGCCCCCGCAGGCGCCGGAGCAACGGAGCATCCACGGCGCGGCTCCGTGCGCGCTGGTTGTGCTGCCGGCGCGCATGAGCCGAGCGGCTGCAGACGTCTGGCTACCGACGGAGACGGCTTCACCTGGCGCTTCAGGTGCTCGTCTGGCTGCATGTGTGAGTGCTCGGAGGGAGCTGTGGCGCAGGCAGCGCGTTCCCTGCGAGCTGCTCTTGAGTGCTTTTGCTGTTTTTCCCTGGCAGGCGGTTCTGATTGGACGGCTCTGGGGAGCGCACATATCATGTTTAGCCCCAAACCAACATGCATCCCTCATCCACCATCCGCCGCCGCCGCAATTGTTTGTGTGTGTGTGTGTGTGTGTGTGTGTGTGTGTGTGTGTGTGTGTGTGTGTGAGAGGAAAAGGAACGCGAGTCAGAAGGAGGTCTGTGCGTTCAGGCGATCACACACTCGCCTCTTTCTGCTAAAGTGCTCCTCGTCTGCTGTGCGAGGGCTGATGAGCTATGACATCACAGCACTTTGTTTTATCTTTAAAAGATGAGCAGGGAGCCCTTCACTTCCTCTTAATGAGGCCGAGGTGCCCACCGACTGAACGCGGCGCGTGCACGTACGCGCTCCTTCCTGCGTCTGCATGCGAGCGACGTGCACGCGGTGCTTCTGCTTTCCTGCACACGCCGCTATCACCCATTTTACCCATAACCCCTGGCGTTTCCTGTCCTGAAGCCATGTGTCAGATCTCATTGGCTACTGCATCAATAACACGGCACTCACTCCGCTCCAACCCCACATCCTACCGGCAACATATCACGTAGCGCCGCTTTGACCGCTCCTCTCTTTCTTTTCATTTTGTGTAGCGGCGGTGATTGGGGTTGATTTGGGTTTTGTTTACACATCTGGCCCCCGGTGTTGATCCTGAAGGGCTGCGTTTCACATGTGGACCACTTTATCAGGGTTTCATCATGAATTAAACTCACACTATAAGTGATATTTTCTGACATTAGGCAATGTTTTGTGTACATTTTCAATATGTTTGTAGGATTTCTATGCACCGACGCACATATTGATGTTTGCTGCTCCGCCGCTGAGGAAGGCCATCAGCGCTACGAGCATCAGCCGGTCAGAAAGTTTGAAAATTTGATGCAGATAAAAATGATGTAAACATATTGAATGTTTGCAGAAAATAAAGCGTGTGTAAGTCTGTAAGCGTATTCTGTTGTATCATTATTTGTGTAAAACGTCTGCTAGTTGTGTGGCCTTCCTTCTAATCCTCATGGGAAGCGGCTGCGCGTCCGATTCCCGATGTGCGCGCCATGTTGCCAGACGCGCCACTAGCAGCTAACACGGCTGTGTGCGCGATTAACTAGCGTTAGCCGTCATTAGCCTCCGCGTAGCAACGCAGCAGCAGACTGCAATTAACCCGCTAATCCGGCTAATCCGGCTAATCCACTAATGGAGCTAATCTGATAGACTGGAGAGAAGCCTTTCAATGGGCTTCTCTGGGAACACACACACACACACACAGCAGCACAGATTCTCCCTGTGTCTCAAACACATTTACACACATTCACAGTCAGTCTGGGTTAAATCCAGTGTGTCCAGCACCAGACATCTTGCCCACAGCCATTAGTCAGCCCGGGGCCTCTGTCACACACTGACCACAGAGAATGAGCGAGCAGCAGGAGAACGGGCAGATAACAAGAGAACCCAAAGTCCTCCCTCGCAGTAAAGCTCGCTTTAAGGTTCTTTAACAAACCCTCTCATTCTGACGCCTGCGTGTAAATTCGGCACTAAGTCGGGTGATACTTTACTTTAGAGGAGATAAAAAGGGTTTTAAACCGATGCTGCTGCTGCAGAACCAGTTGTTTCACGTCTGACACAAACGTCAACCTTCTGCTTTCTAATTTGAAACTAATACATAAAACTCTGGATTCATCGTGTCTGTGACTCTGCGGCTTAACGAGAATCTGAAGCATAAACACACTGTGAGCTCCTTAATATAATTATATGATGAGGAAGATGGTGGTTCAGTGTAGAGGTCAACTTAACCCTAACCCGATCTGTTTAATTAAACCTCAGTCGTTCCCATTTCTTTTAGTGGCTTATGATCACAATGACAAGACAAACTGGACAACAAACAGCAAAACCAGGAAAATCAGCCTCAACAGTCTCTCTCCTTTAGTTCATGCACCTAAAGGCAGAGAATTGCACAGTAACCGATACGGTAACTGCACGTTAGACAGAGTGTTTTTATGTCATTTTATAATTTAAATTCATGGAGCCTTCACCACGACACTTTCAAACAGAGGCCGAGATGTGACGTTATTAGGAGGTAAAGGGGAGCTGATTAATCCGTGAAGGGGTGACATCTTTTTTCTCATCTTTTTTAATTAATTCTCAGTGGAGTTGTGGCGGTGAGGAAAAGTGGTGGGAAACGCTCACTTCTAAAAACCTGGAAAGCTAAAGGGCACAGCGTCGCTTTTTTCCCTTCACCTTTCTACATTGTTTTCCTTTCCTATGCGTGTCGCCTCCACTTCCTTTCCTTCCCTCGCTTCCTCTCCTCCCCCCTCCATTTCCTCTGGCCTAATTGTACGCGCGCTAACTTTGGAGCGGTTCCAGTAGCCAGGAGACATGTTGAAACGCCGGTTGAAGGAAGATGGAGGTCGATCGTCTGTCTCTGCCTGGCTTCAAACGCTGACCTTGGCTGCTAATGATGCTAATCATGCTAACTGGGCTAATGACAGCCCCGTGCGTGTGTGCGTGCGCGCCTGTTAAAGCCAGAGATCGAGTGTCAGTGAGTGTGTGTGAGAGGAGCATGTAAAAGTATCATAATCACAGCCGCTAACGCTAATGAGCTAGCCCTTTGAAGAGAACCGCCTGGCGAGGGCCCCACTCCTGCCAACTCATTAGTTGACCTGAGGAGTGCCTGATTAGAATGCTTTTGATGAAAATTTCAAGGATTTTCCTTAAAAAAGAAATAAAAAAACGTTAAAAAAATTTGTGAAGCGAGATAAATATTGCACTAGTCTTTTTGGGGGGAGGGGGTCTGCAGTTGATGGGGAGAGTGGGAGGTCATTTGCTAAGAAGACTTCAAAGGGCCGTGTGAAGAGCGCTGGATGAGATTGATTTGCTGTTTTTATTGGCGATGAAATGTACAAATATGTTTAATGGGAGGAGAGAGTGCGAGAATGTTTCCTTTCGCTCTTCAAACGCCCACGCATCATCTCTGTCTCCTCTCCCGCCTCCCTTTCTCTCAAACACACGGTTCCTGATCGCTCCACGCACAAACACGCCTTCCCGCCTCCGTGGAAGTCAACAGCTCCGCTGCCGCCGCGTCGCGTGCGGCGCCGACATGAGAGGCAGCGCGGGTAAATTAGTCTTCAGGAGGAAGCGCGCGGGACAGGTTCGCGCGGCGCCTCTTTAAAGCCGCACGCGCCGCGAACAGGCGGCGCAGTCACGTCACCTCTCATTTCATAGCGGCGGCGGAGCGCGGATCAAAGACACGAGACGCGGGGCCGTCGACGGCAAGAGGCACTGACAGTCAACCATTACAGCCTTTAGTTTGTTGACCAAAGGAAGCTGTTAGCGTCGTGTCATATCGTTCACTTTGCATTAAACGCCGGCAGAAGAACTGCAGCGTTTGTCGCCGTAAACACGTGTTGCGCGCGGCGGAGACAACAGTTTCCTTTAATGGCTGCACATCAGCCACACGGTAAAACAGACGAAGGAGGACGTGGGGAACGAACAACAACACACCCCGATTTTAGGAGGTCCGACCCGCTCCCCAGACCACCCGAACCGGGTTCAGCTGAGCCCGGAACCACCAGTCGAGGTTCTGTCCGGTGCTGCGGCGACTGAGCAGAGTTACGGTAACGGCGCGTTTAGA
Source organism: Betta splendens (assembly GCF_900634795.4). Lineage (NCBI taxonomy): Eukaryota > Metazoa > Chordata > Actinopteri > Anabantiformes > Osphronemidae > Betta > Betta splendens. The sequence continues at coordinate 12,432,562 of NC_040901.2, read as the reverse complement.
ACAGGATGCTCCAAAGCCTTTCACATTAAGAGTCATTTACATGTTCACAAATGACCCGCTCTGAGCGCTGCAGATCAACGTCTCTGCTGCCTTTGATGTGAAGCCTCTATGCTGCTGTAAACAATCTGCTGATCTCCTCAAAAACCTCCTCTCTGAACTCTGGGGTGAGGACGTTAGAAGTTTGACTCCAGGTAGAAACCAGAAACGACTTTCAGGGAACTTCTGCAGGCAGAGGCTGTAAGGAGCCGAGAAGCTGTGTGTGTGTGTGTGTGTGTGTGTGTGTGTGTGTGTGTGTGTGTGGTTTACGCTGGTAGAGAGCTGGATTTTTCTTAGTGAATCTGGACAGAGTGAAGTCTGAGAGGCAGTTCAAAGACCACAGGCCCACAGGCAACAACCAACACTCACACCACTGTGTGTGAGGGAGAGGGGGAGAGAGTGTGTGTCTGTGTGTGTGTGCGCGTGCATTTTTTTGTTTTGACACGTGCAATTACAGAATTCGCTTGTACTTAAATGAGAATGTGTGGTTTTGTCTGGATCCTGCTCTTATTCTGAAACAGTTTTACTCCACACGCTGGCGCTTGTACATCACGCTAGCATGTGTGCAACGCGTCCTCATCACCCTGGTCTGTAAGTTATGCACAAATGCTTCCACCCAAAAAACACCAAATAATTAATTATAAAAATTAATTGTTGGGCTGTAATTAATGAGCTAACCTTTGGAGAGAGGCAGAGGAAGGTACAGAGGGAAATTATTCATGTCATGTTTGCATTTATGAATATGCAAAAGCTAATTATCTGCTCTGAGAAGGGACAAAGTACGGCCCAGTGTCTGTATGTGAAGCGCTGCCTGCACACAAACACTAGCTCTTTCTTTATGGAGTCTGATGACGGGTGGCTCTGAGCAACGCTCACAATAAATGGATGAGTGCTTTTGCTTTGACGCATGTGACGGATGAGGGTTTAACCTCTGGCTAGTTCCTATTGGAGGCAGCTCTGTTTAGTCCAAACGTTAGCGGAGGCATCTGTTACACGCAGGTCAGTGTGTGTTTGTGTTTTTGATGAACAGCTTTAAGCTTAAAGTCGGCTCAACAGTTGAAGTAGGAAAAACACTATGTAATAAAAGCAAAAAGTTTTTGTTGGGTTTTTAATCTGTCAAAACAAACTCTATGTGTGTAAACACGTGTAGCTCGGCCTCAGCAGAACCTCTCACACATTAGAAGAACGTAAGACCGGCTCAGCAGAACCTTCTGAGCGGTTTAATGAGCAGGACTGAATCTGTGTGCTTCTTAGTCGGTTTCTGCTTTGTCTGTTTGTGTAGACGTGTGTAGACGTGTGCGAGCGTGTGCGTCTGTTGATTGGCTGTGGTTCATTTTGGAGAGGCCTTTATGGATTCTGATCACAGTCTAACTGACCTCTGTGTCAGACGACGGACTGTGCATTTCATATCTGTTGCTCACATTGATTCTTTAGGTTGGGTGAGAAAAACAGTGGCTAATTGAATAGATGAATAATATATATGTGAATAATAAATATGTTTTGTTCTGGTGCCTGGAGAAAGAAATCACCTCTCAGGTGGGATGGACTGTGTGTGTGTGTGTGGGTCTAATTAGCCTCATGCATTACTGTACACAGCAGCGGCGATGCGCTGTGATCAATGCTATTGATGAGGGCGGCCGTCGCCGCTCGCGCTCACGCTCACGCTCGCGCTCACGCTCGCGCTCACGCTCGCTGACCTGCAGCTACGGAGGCGGCTGCGCACGCACATCCAGATGAAAGTGCCGCCGCCGCCGTCGGGCACGCGACGCGATCTGAACGCCCGCATATGGTCCTCGGGATGCCTTCATCTCCTGACGCGCTCCTTTCTTCTTCTGTGGTGCCGCTGCCGCACCGCAGACTCCAATCATCCAGCCAGCTGCTCATCAATAAGACATGGAGCTGCAGACCTCACTGACCACGGCTCACACACACACACACACACACACACACACACACACACACACACACACACACACACACACACACACACACACACACACACACACACACAGTCATTGTTATGGAGGTGCCCGTCCCAGGTGGGGCTGATTAAGTTTTCATAGATGTCCTGAGGGCGAAACACTTAAGGGTTAACCAGCTTCCTGCAGCAGAATTAAAAGAATTAAAAGTCTGCCCCGTCTTTCCACACCTCTCTACTCTCAGCTTTCTGCCTGATACAATATGCTTTGTGACACTGTAATGTCTCATTTGTAGCAGCCAATATCAGCCTATATCAGAAGTCATCAGCCAGAAAGTGGTGATGTGTAAATGAACGAACACTCATCGGCAGTCGTCTCTCTGTGTTTTAATATCAGTTCGTGAGTTCTGCGACGCGTAAAGAACATCCCAGAACCAGGACCTGGTTCAGCTCATGAGGCGTTTAAGGACAGTAGGACACAGGAGTGTGGGTCACATTCTCGGAGCAAAGGGATGGAGGAAACTTTGAACGAATGTTGTGAACGGTCGTAAAGGTTTCATGAATATTTTACCGGTTTCACGTCAAATCATGTCAAACCTGCCTGAAACGGCATCACAGCTGTTTGGTAGTAAACCCGTGTCACCCCACTTTAAAAGCACCCGGATTATTCAGAACATAAAGACGTACCCAACATTTTCCTGCTGAAAGCGAAACGCAAGATTCCATTAAAATTGATTAATTACTCCGACAACAAAAACAACACTTAAGAAAGTGACGCTTTCTTTTGAGCGGAACACGAGCGACGTTGCGCTTGCAGACTTGTCAGGGGGAGCTGACAGCCGCGTGTCGGAGGTGACACGTCTGGGTTCCGAGGGCCGATTCGGCTTTAACGCATCTGTCAGTTGTGGGAAACCTCCTCGTGCAGCTTTGACGCCGTGAATCCAGCCAGACAAGCAGACAGATGGCAGCAAACACGGAAGTGCAACCTCACATCAGTCAAGCCATACTTTTACTGACAGTGAAAACAGGCCGGCGTCTGTCAGGCTGCTGATATTTTTAATTCCAGCTGTCCTGACCCAGAAGAGGCGCGCTCATGCTTTGATGTTCTCCAAATAAACACGTATCAGTCTCCGCCGTGTCTCAGTTTGTGGTTTGATTGTGTCCCAAGGAGCCAAAAGCTGTATGGAAATTTGAGCGGAGTGACTCCATCATCACATTAGAGAAGCAGTAACGTGTGATGTGATAAATCTATGACATAAGATTTACACCGGAGCTGATCCTAAAGGGAGAATCTGTCACCATGTACGAGAGGACTGATGGCGCTGGATTCAGTTAACCTGCAGACGCACCATTAAGGGGCCCACTGTGGTTCCACTGGTTTCACTGGTGCGACGCTCAAATGAACAGCTTCAGAACTGGAACAAACAGAAGCTGCTCTGTTCACACGTCAGAACCAGAACCTGCAGCTGCGTCGCTCTCCGGGTTCTGAGTCCCGTCACGCGTCCAGGTTCTGAATCCTGACGTACACGCCGGCCGACTGAGTTCTAAGAAGTTCCTCTCACAGCCGTGTTAGCTGCTCCTCAGCTTAATCACGCCTCGGTGAGCGCCGCCGACCGGCCAATCGGTGGCCGAGTGACCGAGAGAGAGAGCGGGCGAGCGAGGTGGGCGACACAATGTGGCATGGCAGCTTTAAGCAGCTGACGCAGAGCGAGTGTGACACACACACACACACACACACACGGAAACACACACACACACGGAAACACATACGTGTGCATATGTACACTGCTGAAATGCACTGACACGCACACACACACACTGACAGACGCACACACACGCACACACACTGACAGACGCACACGTGCACACACACGTGCACACACACACACACACACACACACTGACAGACGCAAACACACGCACACACACTGACAGACGCACACACACGCACACACACACACACACACACACTGACAGACGCACACATGCACACACACGTGCACACACACACACACACACTGACAGACGCACACGTGCACACACACACACACACACACTGACAGACGCACACACACGCACACACACACACACACTGACAGACGCACACATGCACACACACGTGCACACACACACACACACTGACAGACGCACACGCGCACACACACACACACACACACACTGACAGACGCACACACACACGCACACACACACACACACACACACACACACACACACACTGACAGACGCACACGCGCGCACACACACACACACACACTGACAGACGCACACACACACACACACACACACACTGACAGACGCACACACACACACACACACACACACACACACACACACACACACACTGACAGACGCACACACACACTGACAGACGCACACACACACTGACAGACGCACACGCGCGCACACACACACACACACACACACACACACACTGACAGACGCACACACACACACACACACACACACACACACTGACAGACGCGGACTGACAGCCTCTCTCCTCTGGCAGGGAGTGGCAGGACTGAAGCCCCTCGGGCGCTGCTGCTGCTGCTGGTGGGTTTAAAAACGGAGGCAGACAATGCACCCACCTCCACCTCCACCTCCACCCCCCCCCGCCTCCTCGCCGCTGACCCGCCCTCCGTCTCCCGACGCTCGGTGGGCGCTGGGCTTGTGACGGAGCGGCGCTGAGCGGCCGCTTCCTGCTGAACGCCCGCCGTCGCCCACGTCCACGGGAGACGGACCATCAAGCGTTCCCTCCAGGTGAGAGGAACCTGAAGCACTGATTTACAACCACAATAAATGAAGACAAACCAACGCTGCCACTTCAC
>NC_040901.2:12407759-12422759 GCF_900634795.4 Betta splendens | reverse complement strand
GCTTTGGGCCTCGGAGGTCACGACGCAGAGGGACGACCCGGCGACTCACAGAGACCATGAATACGAATGGATTTAATACAGAAAAGGCCTGAAGCAACAATCCCCTAAACGCGTTCCACCTGTTGTCACGACAACAAACAAACGCTCCCAAACCTGTAGGCTCAAAAAACAGTGCGCTGCAACGCAACAGGTCCATCACGTGAAGCGAAGCCGTGAAAACCACCATGATTCACACGCCAGCTTCCAGAACCCGGACAAAGCAGAAGGAAGTGGTGACAGGTTTGACCCAGAGCTCAGACTGGATGCAGACGTGTTCAGGGTTGTGCGTTTGCACCGTGACTCCAGGAGACAGACGACGCAGCCGCGGCGCCGCGAGCTCGGACGCCGCGGCTTAGCCTGTTTTTCTAAAGCGCATGTTTAATTCCGGAGCCTAAGCTACTTCCTCTGCTTGACAAGCTGCAGTACATTTGCTAAGCTGAGGAGACTGTCAGCGAGTCTGCAGACGGGCCCAGCGCTGCTTAGCAGGAGGAAGAGGAGCCCTTCTGATCTCCCAGGATTACAGTGTGTGTGTGTGCGTGCGCGCGGGCGTGCACGTGTGTGCGCCAGTCCAGGCCTTGGATGGCTTAAGATGGACTGTATATTAGAGAGGAATGTTAAGAGTCTCCGGAGTTTCACACCTTCCTCCCCTCTAAAACGCACTCGGCTAATGAGCGAGCGAGAGCGAGCGAGAGAGAGAGACAGATGTGTGGAGAGGGCGAACGAGAAGGAGATGGAAAACACAGACAGCCTGTCTCTCCATCGCTGACGTATTGACATGCAGGCCGCGTGTGCGTGTGTGTGTGTGTGTGCGTCTGTGTGTGTGTGTGTGTGTGTGTGTGTGTGTGTGTGTGTGTGTGTGAGTGTGCAGCACTCGGCTGCTGGGTTAGAGGATAATTGCCAAACCGTTGGGACCTGAGCTCTGCCCGGCCTGTCAAAGCAGGCGTGACAAAACCTCCAATCAACCCTGCAGCAGGCAGAGAGCGAGACAGGAGCGAGGCGCCGGGAGGGGAGACAGGCAGCGCAGGCCACGCTCATTTTACCAGCTTTCTCTTTTGAAAACGGAATCATTCTCTGCATATATTCAGCAGCTAATAACTGCATGCAGCGGCGCGAAGCATCGCTCAGCGTCCGTCTGTCTGTCCACGGTGTGACCTTGTGTGGGACCTTTTGACCCGAGCCATGATTGGACTTCAGGCCTCTGATACCGTTGGCCCAGGTACATCTGCACACACACACACACACGCACACGCACGCATGCACGCACGCATGCACGCACACACACACACACTCTCCGTGTGAACAGCATGTTTCCTTTGTAGGAATTACACGAGAAACAGGAAGCGGAGGCTGATGCGCGCACACGTGCACACACACACACACACACACACACACACACACACACACACACACACACACACACACACACACACACACACACACACACACACACACACTGCCTGTGGTAGTGACTGAGTCCTGTGGTTATTACTGTAGTGCCGCTGGGCTGATGGTTTAGGGCTAGCCACATCTCTCTCTCTCTCTCTCTCTCTCTCTGTCACGCATACAGTTGCACATGTGTGTATACTGTACACACACTCACACACACACTCACACAACTTGTGAATGTCACCCACTCCCCGGGGAGGCAGGCGGTTCGCCTGACGCTGGGATTCTTCCCAAAGTGCTGCAGGGGAAACCCAAGGAGAGAGGGGGGGAGGAGAGGGAGGCGCGAGACGGAGGAGGAAGAGGAATAACAAAGTTAAAGACGGTGGTTTGGTTTGGTTTGATGGAAATCAAGAGAATCCTCCCAACACAGCTGCGTTTATGTGGAATCATCAACGTGCAGAAAAAGTGACTTAATGACTCAGTGGCACAGATAAAATGTATAGTTTCACCTGTTTCAAAGCAGAGAACCAAGATGAAGCCACAAAGATACTAATATGTTTGTAACTCAACATAATTGATGATCACTTGGCATCTTTACACTTTGCACATATAACAGTGATTCAAGCTGAGTACAAATACACACACGCTCCATAAGAGTAGAGCAGAATAAACACTCAGCTCACCTCAGATGTGACGTCTTCCTCCTCCTTCTGTGGAGTCGTGTAGTAAAAGCTCTCTCATTGTGGGATCCACAGTTTTGATCTGGATGATGCTTTAGATGCTGTGGAGGAATTACAACACAATAGCAACACAATAGCAACACAATAACAATGAAATGAATTTAAAAATATGCGATATTCAGTTGGACTTTAGAACAATATCCTCACAAAGAGCATTAAAATGGAACAAACGTGATGCTCATGTAGAAACGTACAAGCACAGCTGTGGGTCAGAACGCATGAAACCAAAGGAGGACGAGGTCCTTCAGGCTGAAGGGACCAACAGCGAGTCGTGGACGGAGCTGCAGCAGCAGATGAACACGTACACGCTTCATGTTCATGCACAGGGAGCATCAGCGCGTTTCCACCCACATCCTGCTCGTACTGTAAGTGAAGGCAACGCTGGAGGTGTCACCTGCGTCGCAGACAGCTCATCGCCGCACATGTCACCTCTTAGCGCATGCAAATGGAAACAACAGCCAGAAACTCACTGCACTGAAGTAGTGAATTTGTTTTTGTCGGGCTGATCATGTAAGAGTGTGTGTGTGTGTGTGTGTGTGGACCTAGGTCACCCCCACCTCTCCACATGGGAGTGTGTGTTCACAGGGTGTCTGTGCTGAGGGGATCCGAGGTGAATACAGAGTGGAGCCACACTGGGAATAAGCTGTCAGATGAAACACAGAGGAACTACTGAGACACACACACACACACACGCACGCACGCACGCACGCACGCACACACACACACACACACACACACACACACACACACACACACACACACACACACACACACACACACAAAGCAGGAGAGAGTGTGTGCACTTGTGTTTAGGTGTGTAACTATGTGCAGCTGTTCCCATGTGTGCTCCTGTACATTCATGCAGGCGTCCACGTCTTAACGTCCCCTGTGTGTGTGTGTGTGTTTGACTTGTCTGTGTACGCATTAGACTCTGTGTGTGTGTTTGTTGTGTGTGTGTGCGAGAGTCCAGGAGAGCTCTAGTTGAAAGGGAAAGCCCTCGCTCTCCACAGACTGACTTAGGATTCTCTCTGCCTTCCCCAGAGTTCACTGCTGCGGCCTGCACACACACACACACACACACACACACACACACACAAACACAAGCGTCTCGCTCTCACACACACCTTCAGTTATTGTAGCTCAGCTGTGCACTCTTGAACCTTTGCCACTTTGAGCTTCTGCAAGTTCAGTTGGTTTCACGGTTGCAAGAGCTTTTATATGCAGCGCGCACACACACACACACACACACACACACACACACACACACACACACACACACACACACACACACACACACACACACAAAAACCACTTCTACAAGTCCTGGACCACGACGGACCCACACAGGAGCAGCACTGGGAGCAGGAGGAGGATGTGATTAAAACAGCATCACGACTCGTTTAAACAGAGAACGTGAGGTTTTAAGAGGATCCACTCAGAACAACTCAGCTTAGAAGCTTATAACACTCAGAACTGACACATCAGCTTTTACTGCCATAATAAAAATATTAAAAAACAAAGTAAAGTCTAAAGCCTAGATTTCACAAAGTTTCTGCTCAGCTCAACACATTCAGTTTAATCCACTGATCCACATTATCAAAAAAAGTTTCATATTTTGGATGATTTATGTTTTTAGTCAGTTTGTAATTATCCTCATTTTACACCTTCCACCTGATCCTCAGCCGCTCTTGTCCAGATGTGTCTGTTTTATAGCAGGAGGTGTAGAGTACAGCCAGCGGGGTCGAAAAACAATAATTGCAGCACGTGTGCTGTTACTGCAATGAATACATGAAGCATTCTGACTAAACGGGCCTTTGTAACCGTTATCTCCTCGGCGCCGCGGTCTCAGTCAGTAAAGTTGAGGCAAACCTGGAACTGCACCGTCAGGAAGTCGTTGGTTATTATGTGTGTGTGTGTGTGTGTGTGTGTGTGTGTGTGTGTGTGTGTGTGTGTGCGTGCGCGTGTGTCTGTGTGTGTGTGTGTGTGCGTGTGTGTGTGTGCGTGCGTGTGCGTGTGTCTGTGTGTGTGTCTTTGTATGTGTGTGTGTGTGTGTGTGTGTGCGTGCGCGTGTGTCTGTGTGTGTGTGTGCGTGTGTGTGCGTGTGTGTGTGTGTGTGTGTGTGTGAGGGGGAAGCAGGAGGAATATGGTAATGGCCCAGTGATGAGTAAACGTGTGCGTGTGTCCCTCAGGTAAAAACAGGGGAACATGGAATCAAATCTGAGCCAACATCCTGAGATTGTTCCTGTTGATAAATTGATATCATTAAAAATAAATGCAGAGTGTTTCAATTCCTGGTGCCGCGGGCTCGGAGCGCCGAACGGGAATGCTTTGAATCCAAGGTTGGAAGTTTCCCCCAAATCATCAAATCTGACAACAAAGGAAAACTCAAATAGGCGCCTAAACACACACGCACACACACGTGATCTAATGAGTCTTTTAAGCGTCTTCCTGCTCCATCTGTCTCCTCCTGAAACACAACACACACACTTTTTGTATGATCAATCCACATCAAACAGCGGCTCATTTAAATATTCATATAAGGTGTTAGAAGACGGTTGGCCGGTCTCTCCCTCGCTCCTTCTCCGTCTCTCTGTCTCCAGGTATATTAATAATTCCCCCTGTCTCTCCACCACACAGAGTTGGAGGTTTTTCCCTTCAGACAAAGTTTCTAGAAGTTTCTATAAATTAATAAGAGTGTGTTCTCTGTGAAGCCGGCAGCTTTGAACCCAGCGTATTGATCTTGCAGGTGAGTCGGCCGTGCCGGATCACGACTTCAAACAGAATCCAATGTTCCTGTGGAGAGCGCGGCCCGGCCCAGAACAATACCCGTATCGCCTTTTCCATATGACTGGTCCAATCTAGGAGGGTGGAGACGGCGGTGGTGGTGGTGGTGGGAGTGGGACGGACAGGAAGTACATGCAGGCGGTGGAGGAGGTTCCCCGGCTGAGGTGCGGTTGGTCCTGATGACTGGGAGCAGCAGCAGCGCTAGATACTGGAGGTGATTGAGGTGTTAAATTAATCACACGCGCCCGAGAAATGGAGGCTGGACGTGAACCCTTTCAGATTAAAATGAGAAAATAAAATATTTAAAATATTTAAATTTAGGTGCAGAACAGCTCAATTTGGACGTTCATTTAAATTTTATATTTCAGGCTTTCTCATGGAAAAATAAATAGAACTGTTTAATCGCTTTATGTTTTACTGTCTTGCATAATCAAAAAATGAAAGCAGAGCAGGTTAAAATAATTAAAGGTCGACAGTTTTGATTTCAGAAATGAGAGGAAATAAAGTTGGTCACGGTGAAGAAACCGTTCTGCCGACGAAGAGACTGGAGTCCAGTTTAGCTGCTGGTCTGAAGCCGATGCGGTTAAAACACGGCCTAACGCAGGTAAAGACGGTGAATTTACCGTTTTACACATGGAAACATATGAGACTGAAATGAATAATAAACCAAACCTCCAAACTGACTCGGCTTCACATCAGCTCCAGCAGTGCATCTAATGCTCCTGTTTCTGGGTAAACAACGCGCGCAGTGAAGTGAGAGGAGCAAAAGTTTAGCGTGCGAACAATGGTGAAAACATGAGACGAAGACGTGAGTGGTGTCACCGCTCCAGCCTGCGTGCGCGCGTGCGTGCGTGAGTCAAACAGCAGCTGATTAGCGATTAACAGGTCTGGAGGCTGACGGCGGAGCCGATCGCTATTTCCTCTGTGCCGGAGCTTTAGGGAACAAATCCCAACATTAACCCGGCTCTCATCTGCCTGGCAGAGCGCTAGCAGCAGCCTGCCAGCCATGGGCCGCGCATCCGCTGCAGCCGCGCCAGCGCGAACGCGCGAATCCTCCGCTGACGACGACGCCTCGTACTCGTCTGCTTCCAAAACAAAACCGCATTTGATCAGCGCGAGTGTCTAATGCTGCTTTCAACATCAGGCTTGATGGGCTGTGACATGTGATAGTTAATAAGAAGTCTAAAGTTTGTCATAATCAGCTTGACAAAAATGACATTTAAGTAGTACCCCTTGAGGGAGAAGGAAGTAGATTCCTATAGTTCTATAAAAAGCGTCATCCCCTTGAAGAGCAATAACTGGAGCAAAATGTTCCTTTTAAGAGCTTATGTGTCTTTCACGAGACACCGGAGGAATACTGACACAGAACTGCTCTGACTTTCACGTTAATTCAAATAGAAAACGCGTCAGGCTTCACCGCTGCTGTCAGTGGGCGTTGGGCTGAGACCTGAGGTCTAGAAACGAGGTGGCGGTCATTTCATCAGGAAGCGTTTGCGATGCAAATGTGCCCATTGAAGAACACAGGCCGCGCTCAGAGGAGCCCCACCTCTGGAAGACACCTCTGCAAAGTCTCTGCAGCTTCTGCGGCGTCGGAGGCCGTCAGCCTGGAAGCCACGGGTTAAATGCGGTGCGCAGTTCAGGCGCTTCACAGAGCGTGGGAGACGCCGCGCGCCTCCTGCCGCCAGGAAAGTCTGGAAAGTGAAGCCTGATGTCACTGCGTTCATGAGCAGAGGTTCAGCACAGCTCCAGCAGCTCCCTCCTCTGAAACAAGCAAAGCAAAACAGCAGCGAGCATCACTTCATGGCCAACGTTAAAACACGAGGAGGCAGCATAGAACTTCGTATTACTCAAAAAGTGTGGCTGTGTGGGAACTTGTGTGAGGCGGAGCGCTGTTTACAGTCTTGTAATTTAAGTAATGTGTTAAAGTCTGAGGACGTCCCTCCTCTTTGTAGAAACCTTGGGATGAAACCTCTCCTCTCCCTCGTCCTCCTCCCAGCGGCTGCTGTGGGTTGACAGCTGAGGCGCTGCAGCCTCATTGGCGGTGACACGTGTCAATCCTCAGACGAGGGCCCGCCCACTCCGGTCAGACTGTGCAGAGGAGCTGTCAGGCGCTCATCTCCCAGTCCTTTTCATGTCTGCCTTTTTTCTGTTTGTGTGTGTGAACAAGAAACGAGCGTATTCCAGTATGGCTCACCTCACACACACACACACACACACACACACACACACACACACACACACACACACACACACACACACACACACACACACACACACACACACCAGTGAGCCTCCTTCTTCTTACGTGTGCTTTTTCTCTCTTCTGTGTGTGCGCTGCACAAACACACACTCACCCGTCCACCCAGCTCTATGTTGTCTGCCAGGAGGACAACATCAAAGAGACTCAAGCTGTGGGCATGAGGAGCCTGGAGACGAGTGAGGGCCTGTGGAGCGGAGCTCGGCCCTGAAGCAGCTGGAAAGCCAAGTGGCCACAGGGAGCCGGAGAACGAGGAGGGCCTGGAGAACAAGGTGAACCTGGGGAGTGAGGTGTGGGTCTATAACAAGAGGCCGAAGGTGGTCCTGGAGAGCCTGGTGGGCTGAGGAGAGGGATGAGGCTCCATTAAAGGAGGAGAAGAGGGTCCTGGAGATGGAGGTCAGCACAGGAGGTGAGAATCTAAACTCACACGGCTGAAGTGGTCAGAGGCCGGAGCAGCGGCATGGAGCCTCTGCCTGTGGGAGATCCGGGCAGGTTCCGTCAGAGGGATGCTCCTAAATGCAGCCGTTCCCCCTGGCGACAACTTCCATTGTACCGTCGCACGCGGCGCCTTTAAACAAGCGCCTCCGTGAGGTGGTGTCCACTGGCTCTATTGGCTGCAGGGGGGGCTGCAGGAGGCAGAGGGAGGTGGGCAGGAGAACACAGGACCGCTGCTGTTGCCTCTGAGGCAGAGATGGGCTTCTCGCTCTCCTCTGCCCGTCAGAGCCCTCCTCTGAGCTGCCAATCACAGTGATTGACAGCTGGTAGTGGATGGAGAAGAAAGGTTGGAAGGGACGGCTGGATTGCACCGTGTTGTCTGTGATTTCACTCCGACTCACGTCTTCTGCAATCTCATCTTTAACAGGTGGTTCGTGAAAAGCTCTGATGCCACACGCTGCTGAACCACTGTTAAAGCTGTAGGTCCGACCGCACAGCAGTTCAACAGAAATATGAGTCAAACCTCCTAAGATTATTTACTTAACGAACATGTGGCACAATGCGTCCGTTAAATTAAATGTGGTGAGAGTTAAAGCATCAGAGCTGTGGACAGTGAGTGGACGTGCGCTCACACATGCTGAAGAAAGGCAGAAATGAGTGTTTGTCAGGAGTCACGCTTCCAGACTGATACAGTACGTGATCTGATCAAGCACAGGCAGAGACGCTGCATGTTAAAATAAAGGATCATAATGAAAGAGAACATTTTACATTATTAATTAAATTATTATCATAAAAAAATCACTGGGATTTAAAAAATCTATTTAATTTGGTTTATAGAATATTTTTGTCTTGTATTTTAGTATGTAATTGTATAATGTTCCATACATTTTAACTATATGTGTGTGTATATTAGCTTTTATAGGGTGTGAGGTCAGACACATCAACCCTTTGTTATTTGCTAAACTCACTTCAAAAATGTTTATGCTGCAAATTTAATTTTAATAAACGTGTGAAATTCTCTCAGCTCAGATTCCTTTGTTTACAATCTGGCCACCGACTAATGATACTGCAATTAGCGGGAGTGGAGTGTGTGCGTGGAGGATCAGTATTCTAATGAGGACAGACAAAGGAAGTCTGCGGCTCCGAGCCGCTTGGGCCGAGGAGCGGAGCATCAGAGGCGCTCAGCGAGAGGGTTGGGGGTGAGGGAGGTTCAGGCTGGTGGCAGTCAGTGCCTCAGGCAGGGTTTTGGGGTCAGGCCCCCCCAGACGGTCACACCGCCCCCCCCCTCCTGACCCCCAGAGAGGAGACACCAGGCCCACGCCAGCCGAGGGAGGGGGGGGCGCTCAATTAGGGCAGCGCTGGAGCTGTTAGCCTGGTACCACCTGATACCTATACACCCCCCCCCCCACACACACACACACATCCACCACTCAATGACACACTTAAGGGCGTGAACGGCCTCTGAAAGGTACCTGAACCTTATTTCATGTTATGTAACGCTGGTTTATTCATGTCTCTATATCAAATTCCCCCAAAAGCTTCATTATTTCCCATGAACGTCAGACAATCAGCAGTTTGTGGACGTGTAAAGAAATGTTAGGTCCAGATCCACTCCTTTAAGGGCGAATGGTGATCAGTGATGTCACAGCTCAGACCGACAAAGACAAACGTGACGCTGTCCTCATAAAACCAGTGGGATTCTAGTGGTTCCAGTCTGTGACGTGAGATCAGTAAATAGAAGCCTGTTCAGTCTGTTACTGTCCACGTGGGCGCGAGCGGCTGAATCAAACCACAGCATCGGCCTCGGCTTTGTTTGCTGCTTGTCCTTGTCTTACGTCCAGGCTCGTTTGGGTCGAGGCTCGTTTTGGGTCGAGGCTCATTTGGGTTGAGGCTCGTTTGGGTCGAGGCCCGTTTTGGGTCGAGGCTCATTTTGGGTTGAGGCTAATTTTAGGTCGAGGCTCATTTTGGGTCAAGGCTCGTGTTGGGGTCGAGGCTCATTTTGGGTCGAGGCTCGTTTTGGGTCGAGGCTTGTTGTGGTCGAGGCTCATTTTGGGTCGAGGCTCGTTTTGGGTCGAGGCAGATGGCCGCCCGCCCTGAGCCTGTCAAATAAAATAACAGGCTAATAAAGATCAGCATTGATTGAGACTAAAATCCACAAATCCATGGAGATCGTAGACATACAGTAGATAATATATTCAACTAATATCATTTGTCCTGAGCAGAAAACTTCCCACTGTTTGTGTTTGTGGCCAGTTCCACACAGTTGCATAATTAGCATTAACGTTAGCGTTAGCATTAGCGTTAGCATTAGCATGCCTAACCTCTCCACTGCCAATCAGCATCAGTCTCATCCCTGTAAAATGCAGTAACTGGAGGACGCGGCGCCGCCTCCTGACTCACTCTCAGACGCGGGGCGAGCGAGGAGCCGGCGGGGCTCCGGCCCCTCAGCGCTGCTGTTCCACAGTCAAACTGCTCAGAGCCTCACAGTTGCCGCAGAGTTTGTGTAATTAATTGGTTCTTCTGGGGGTCAAGTGGTTTTATCTGCTTTCACTCGCCTCGTACATCAAGCAGCCGTGTCTGCACCTGTTTCCTGCTCTCAGCAGCTGCCAACTGCGCCTCCCAAACGACTATTGATCCCATCAGATCACGCACACACATTTGAAATGCTTTATTTGTATCTGCTAATTAAAAGTGCCAGAGAGGCCTTGAAAATGACAGTCCAGCAGGGTTTATCCTTAATTTGCTGTCTGGATCTCTCCTCCTTCACCGACCACAGGACGCCAGTGCTCCATATACACTGGGCTTAGGACCATCAATACGTGGGTCCTATCATCTGGATCTGATCTGTTCCCTTTTACTGACACGAGACAAGCTTTTACTCTGACTTCATGCTTTTCACCTTTAATCCACTTTTAATTTATTTTTATTTTGGACTGTGGTGATGGAAGAGCAGGACTCTGGAACCGACCCTGGACTCAGACCAGCATTTAAACCCTACGCCATCAATATGTTACAGACTAGTTACTCAAAGCTTTACTCCAGCTGTTTGTCTGGGTTTTTATTTTCATTCGCAGAGTAAAACCACTGGTACAAGACGCACGTCCTCTCTGTGGGAGGAGCGGTCGAGTGTCCAGCTCGGGACTCTCTGCACAAAGGGCCGGGGTTAAAGGTCAACAGAGGTCACCGCGAGTGACCCTCGGTTTCCCAGCATTCCACAGTCTGCAGACATTCCTCCAGAGAGACTCATCCTCGTAAAGAAACGATCCCCAACGTTGGTGGAAGCAGCTAATTTATTATATTATTATTATTATTATTTCGTAACAAGTGGCAGAATGAGACGCGCAGCAGAAAGGCTGTAAGTGATACTGGTGTTAGAACAGCATGAATCCCTGAGAGCGTTTAACAGGAACCCAACGTTATTAATGCATCTACAGGAATATTGGCTCAGTGCTGCAGATCACGATATGCAAATTAGAGTTGCTTCCAAATCACATGTTTCTAAAACCAGGTTCTCTTAAAGTTATGTTTACTGAAAAACAAGTTGGAACGACGTGGAAAACGAGGATTCGAGCGGAGCGGAACCAAATTTACCCCCCAAAGGGAGAGTTGCCAGTAACGATGCGGGAGAAAAAACAAGAAGAGCTCCAACACAAAACACGCGTTTGGTGAAACCTTCCTAAATACTGAAGGCGGTGGTTTTTATTGTGATTCTCTTTCATTGATTAGTGTTTATTGGAATTTCTGAGACAACTGTGGGAAAGCGGGTTTGCATCAAACAGCAGAGACAAGCACTGAAGGCGGCGTCTACGTTCACGCTGCAGTTTGAGGTCGGAGCCTCTCACGCAGCACATTATACAGTCACAGACATGGCACGTTGGTACGTGGTGGCATGAGCCAGCAGAGACGTTAAAATCAATGGAATAACTTTCTGTTTGCTCAATGAGAAGAAAGAACCAAAGATACGGAAAGATGTGAAGAGCAAAGACGTTAAATTTGCAGGAAGAGAGGGAGACGTGGAGGAACGAGCTGCATGAAAGCTTCATTTCCATTTGGAAAACCCTCACGAGCTGAAGTGATTTGCATGTTCGGTGTCAGTCGGACGGATGCGTCAGCAGCGCCTACAGAACCCGCGGCGTCTCGGGAGCATCTGCCTCAGAGCTCAGACGTCTCAGCGCCAAAACAGGGAAGTTCAGGCCGATCCGGAAACGCGCGGGTTCAGGGACGTTTGGATCCGTGCGCTTTCCCACTGTCGGACCTGAGTGTCCTGCGACGGGCCTGCGAGTCTGGCTGCAAAGCATGCTGGGAGGCTGTGCTCTCTGAGGGAACTCTTAAATTAGAGATTGTCAGGACTTGTACACATTCACACACAAACACGCAGGCCTGGAAAACAGCGTGGCGCGTTTTAAAGCTCATCTGCAAACTGATTCTGTCAGGGAGACTTAGTGACGTGCGACTGCCTCCTACAGCTTTCCTCCATAACGGCGCCGGCCGGCGTCGGCGCTGCGCCGTCCACCAGGGAGAGAGAGCGAGAGGCGCTGGGCCCTAAATAGAGGCTCCCTCCGTTAAATATTAACACGCCTCCCTCTGACAGGGAGCAGCCGCCGTGTCGCCTTCCATCTCCACCACGAAGATGCAACACAGCCCAGCACTCAGCCCCACACACACACAGCGTTTAATGACTTTACAAACTTTCAAAGATGCTCTTATTTCACAGCAACGAGCCCTAAATTCACATAGTGAGAGTAAAAATCCTCTTTTAAGGCCGATTCAAAATATGTGTTTGGGTCGTTGGGTGTAGAACGAAAAGCTTGCTGAGGAACTAGAGATGGATGAGGTGATGTACCACACACACACACACACACACACACACACACACACACACACACACACACACACACACACACACACACACACACACACACACACACACACACACACACACACACACGCACACACACACATCCCCAGTGGCAGCGTGGCCTTGGAGGAAGCGTGTGTGTGACAGGTCATCATCCTCATTAGTGGGAGCTGCATGAAGCAGGATTGACTTATTTGACAAGTCAAAGAAAAGCAGTGTGTGCAATATGACAGTCTCACACCAGAGACGCGGCCAATGGAGCATTTTTATGCAGATCCATATCATATGTAGAGCATGTAGGGAGCTCGGCTCACTATGATTCACCCGCCGCCTCGTCCTATTTCTGAACCCACTGCTGCGAACCGGGCCGCTCTGGGCTGCAGCCTTTGAACCCGCGGGTCCGACTCAGAGCTTCTCCATGTGAATCAACAGGACACGGACCTCCGGTTCTCACGCCTTCGCTGTCCGCCGCCACCTGCACACACACACACACACACACACACACACACACACACACACACACACACACACACACACACACACACACACACACACACCTACATGTGAGTGAGGAGCTGGTTGGAGTCTAAACGCACCTGAACTGAGCCTCAGGTATATTTATGGTGCAGCTTGTTGGCGCGTGGTGGAGACCGGGTCTGAGGACATCCGAGCAGACAGAGCTCCCAGATGAAGCGGAGTCAGGCTTCACGGCCGATTGTTGGAGAGCAGGTTGCGTCCATGCAGACGCGCGCTGAGCTATGGATCTGGCAGAGGGATCGCACCCGCATGTTTAATTCATAACTGTTTTCCTTCTTTCTGATCAAAAACATGAAAGGGAGAGTTTTGCCTGGAGAAAAAACAAAATGGCTGAACTCATCAATACTCTACAACAGTGGGCTGTCTGAGCAGGTACAGTATTCACCAGGAGGCCGAAGCTGCTAATTAGAACTGACTGCAAATGTATAGAAAATGATCCACTCTTTAATTATCAGTAATTAAACACGCTTTGAATGCAGGCGACCTGCGACTTGTACTGCAGACGCTTCCTGTGCAGACAAAGAGACAGATGTGGAGTATTTTAGCGTTATGCTGCTGTGGCCTGAACATCAACTCCCTTCAAATGCACACGAGAGCAGGAGGTGGAAAAACCCGAAGACGGCGAAACGCAGGAAAGAAATGAGTCCGAAGAATTTCACGAGTCTCAGGTCTGAGAGGTCCCCACATCTGACCCACAGTCCTTCAGGTTCTGTGTGGCTCCTGGTTTCTATTCCATGTTCCACTGCAGCATCATTAGTTAGAGCTTCTCTGATGCAGGTGACATCACGAGTGGATTCTGCTCAGACCTGATGAGGACCTTCCAGCGACACTGGTTCTAACGGCTCCTCCACCGGTTCTAACGGCTGCTCCACCGGTTCTATTTGCTGCTCCACCGGTTCTAACGGCTGCTCCACCGGTTCTAACGGCTGCTCCACCGGTTTTATTTGCTCCTCCACCGGTTCTAACGGCTGCTCCACCGGTTCTATTTGCTGCTCCACCGGTTCTAACGGCTGCTCCACCGGTTCTAACGGCTGCTCCACCGGTTCTAACGGCTCCTCCACTGGTTCTAACGGCTGCTCCACCGGTTCTAAAGGCTGCTCCACCGGTTCTATTTGCTTCTTCACCGGTTCTAACGGGCTGCTCCACCGGTTTTATTTGCTCCTCCACCGGTTCTAACGGCTGCTCCACCAGTTCTATTTGCTGCTCCACCGGTTCTAACGGCTGCTCCACCGGTTCTAACGGCTGCTCCACCGGTTCTAACGGCTCCTCCACTGGTTCTAACGGCTGCTCCACCGGTTCTAAAGGCTGCTCCACCGGTTCTATTTGCTTCTTCACCGGTTCTAACGGGCTGCTCCACCGGTTTTATTTGCTCCTCCACCGGTTCTAACGGCTGCTCCACCGGTTCTATTTGCTGCTCCACCGGTTCTAACGGCTGCTCCACCGGTTCTAACGGCTGCTCCACCGGTTCTATTTGCTGCTCCACCGGTTCTAACGGCTCCTCCACTGGTTCTAACGGCTGCTCCATCGGTTCTAAAGGCCGCTCCACCGGTTCTATTTGCTTCTTCACCGGTTCTAACGGGCTGCTCCACCGGTTTTATTTGCTCCTCCACCGGTTCTAACGGCTGCTCCACCGGTTCTATTTGCTGCTCCACCGGTTCTAACGGCTGCTCCACCGGTTCTAACGGCTGCTCCACCGGTTCTATTTGCTGCTCCACCGGTTCTAACGGCTCCTCCACTGGTTCTAACGGCTGCTCCATCGGTTCTAAAGGCTGCTCCACCGGTTCTATTTGCTTCTTCACCGGTTCTAACGGGCTGCTCCACCGGTTTTATTTGCTCCTCCACCGGTTCTAACGGCTGCTCCACCGGTTCTATTTGCTGCTCCACCGGTTCTAACGGCTGCTCCACCGGTTCTAACGGCTGCTCCACCGGTTCTAACGGCTCCTCCACTGGTTCTAACGGCTGCT